>NC_081180.1:13207151-13363378 GCF_029867415.1 Vicia villosa | reverse complement strand
GAACCGTGCGGTTTTGTTAAAAAATGACCCAAACTAGTCCGAACCAAATGCGGTTTTTTGCGGTTTCGGTTTGGTTTGGTTTGGTTTGCGGTTTTCTATTGGGTTGGTTTGGTTTTGAGCACCCCTAAAATTGTGTGTCGAAAAGATCGTTAATTTTAGATTTAGATAGATTTAATTTAGATTTAAAATAAATTAAATCTGATTTAGTTTTAAAATAGATATTTTCGACTTTTATAATTTTGGATTAGGGAGTAAACTAATCTAAATTTATAAATAGGGAGTAACTCTCGTTATTTTGTAATCTACTTTTAACATAGAAAATCTTTTAATTAACCCTCTCATCACCAATTTGAGAATGATAATCGGGGACTTAAAGGTAATTGCATCCCCAACTTTTAATATAATAAACCCTAATTAATTACTATAACTTATTTATTGGAATATGTAATATTTAACGTACACTACGCCAAAATTGGCTTTTAACAGCACACCTACGACAGCGCTTATGCCCAAAAGCGCTTTGGTAGGTTTGTCTAAAAACAAAATAAAAAATCACGCTAGAAAAGCGCTCTTATAGGGGGGTAATGAAAGCGCTTTTCAAAAGCGCTCTTATAGGGGGGGAATGAAAGCGCTTTTTAAAAGCGCTCTTATAGGGGGTGGGTATGAAAGCGCTTTCTAAAAGCGCTCTTATAGGGTGGGGTATGACAGCGCTTCTGAAAAGCGCTCTTGTAGGGCTGGGTATGAAAGCGCTTCTGAAAAGCGCTCTTGTAGCCCTGATTAAATTTTTCATAAAACATAGACACGCTAATTTTTTCCAGAAACACGCTATTTTTTCAGAAACAGTCTTCTTCTTCCTCGCAAGTTCTCAACCACTCCTCCTCTCACTCCCTCCGCCGTTCTCAACCACTCCCCGTCCCTCCGTCTTCGTCTCACTCTCACGCCACCGCCGCCGCCGCCGCTGCCGCCCGCCGTTCTGTGGGAGTTTAGGGTTTTCTTGGTCAAAATCAACACTTCTGTTCAGGTAAAATCTTCCCACTATTTAGTAGAACTTGTAAACCATGTGTTTTTTTACATTAATGATAAGAATTGCAAATGAAACTTCTGGTTTGGTTATTGTTCATGTTCATTGTACAAACTTCTGGTTATTGTTAATGATAAGTTCCTATTTGAAATTAGTTGAAACTTCTGTATTTACTATGTATTGTGTGAGCTTGAAGTGTTTTTTCTTGCATTGTTCATGTTCAGCTACGACTTGGAGTTCACTGTTGCACACAATCTTGTAGCTGTCAGTACTGGAAGCTTGTTATACCAGGTAGAAATGAATGACATCAAATGTCCTGAAATTTGAATCTGAAAACATGCGAGTTATTGTTTTTAATAAAATGACAATGTTTGCTTCCTATGGTGATTAATGATCACTTTCTTTTCCCATCTATTAATGAAGCTTGAGATGTCTAGTAGCAGAACAAATGCGATGCTTTGACTCTGTTTTGTATAGTGAATACTGGATACTAAATATTATAGTTTTCCAACCTATTTATTTATAATTCATGTACAAGACCAGAAGGAGGAATGTCATACGATTTGGAATGCCATTTCCTTTTCATTTATATGATGTTACTAGATGTTGTGGATTACCCTGTAAAATATTTTGTAATATATCACATTATAAGTACAAATTAAATTGTCAGGTTGTTCTTACTTATATTGGCTAATAAACCAAACATGAAACTAGATTTTGTGCAACTTATTTTCCATTGCAAGTATTATTGTGGTTCCGTTGCAAGTATTATATGTCGGGTTTGAGTATAACTATTGGTGGTTCTTTTTGGTGTAGTGGCTTCCCGGTTTCTAAGTTAATTGATTCAAAGGTGGTTGGAATTAATCTCATGTTTTGAAGTGGAATTAAGTCATATTTTGTATTGATGTTATTTGATTTTGAATGCATTTGACATAATGATACAATGCTGATTTTTTTAAGCTATGGATTATGACCTCATTTTTATACTCTTCAATTAAGTTTTTTATTTTATATTTTTTAGAAATATCTTTGCTAGATAGGGGTTACTTGTGAAGAGTGAAAGTTTGATCTCATTCAAGAATCTTACATTGTGTGGGTCTACAAGTTGCTTACTACTATACAGGTAATATATTGTTCTCTCTCGCCAAAGTAATATGTTGCGTTTTATTGCTTCTGATTCATTCCGTAATATGTTGCGTTTTATTGTTTCTGATTCATTGCATTTTATTGACAGAAACGCATTATACCGTTCTGTTCCTTAATAATTAGTTTTTTTTTGTTTAGCTTAATTAATTAAGACATGAGTGTAATACTCATTATTCCGACATGTGGAATATTCTCTGATTTTGAAGTGATGAACTTACTAACTTTGTAACTTTTAGATTATATTAAGTAATACTCATTATTCCGACATGATGTCAATTTCGTTAATCGTTAAGTGATGTACTTACTAACTTTGTGAATTGAATTCGCCATAGGGGTTACTTGTGAAGAGTGAAAGTTTGACCGTTTTTGTTTAGCTTAATTAAGACATGGATAAGACATGGATGAATTCAAACCGATTGTCGAAACAGTACGAGAAAGGGGTATGGGAATTCGTTGAGTTTGCGGTTAAGCACTCCGAAGACCCGCTTCGAATGCCGTGTCCTTGCTTGGGTTGCTGTTATGGGGGTAAGGTTGACGGGGAACAGTTGGGATCCCATTTACTACGGTTTGGAATTGATAGAAGTTATACATGTTGGACAATGCATGGTGAGAAAAGTAACGGGAATGCTGAGTCGAGGTGTAATAGGAAGTATGCTTCAAACGACGATTGCACAGACACATACGATTGCGATCGAGTCGAAGAGATTGCAGAAGCGCTTGAAGAAGATCTTGCGGATTGTCCCAAAATGTTTGAGAGGTTGGTAAGCGATGCAGAGAAACCGTTGTATGATGGTTGTTCAAAATTCACAAGATTGTCTGCGGTGTTAAAGTTGTACAAATTAAAGGCGGACAATGGATGGTCGGATAAAAGTTTCACAGAGTTATTAGCCCTTATGAAAGATATGCTACCAGAGGATAATGTTCTTCCCAATCGAACGTATGAAGCCAAAAGATGTTGTCCTCTATTGGCATGAGCTATGATAAGATACATGCATGTCCAAACGATTGCGTTTTGTTTCGAAACGAGTATGCAGCGTTGAATGAGTGTCCTAAATGTGGTGCCCCTCGATATAAGAAAAAGTTGTCTCCTACTAAAGTCTTATGGTATTTTCCTATAATTCCGAGATTTAGACGCATGTATCGTAGTGAGACCGATTCAAGACACTTGACTTGGCATGCAGATGAAAGAATTATTGATGGAAAGTTGCGACATCCGGCAGACTCACCACAATGGATGAAAGTTGATACTGATTATCCTGAATTTGGAAAAGAAGCAAGAAACCTTCGGTTGTCATTGTCTACTGATGGAATGAACCCGCATGGTATTCAAAGTATCTCGCATAGCACATGGCCTGTGATTCTTATGATCTATAACCTACCTCCGTGGCTATGTATGAAGCGTAAGTACATGATGTTATCTATGCTAATTTCTGGGCCTAAACAACCAGGGAATGACATAGACGTATACTTGGCACCGTTAATCGAAGATTTAAAGTTTTTGTGGGACAACGGTGTGGAGGTTTACGATAGGTATAGGAAGGAAAGTTTCACCTTGAGGGCGATGTTGTTTGGAACAATTAATGATTTTCCAGCATACGGAAATCTATCCGGGTACAACAATAAAGGTCAAAAGGCGTGTCCCGTTTGTGAAGATGAAACCGATACGACACGATTGGAGCTTTGTCAGAAGAATGTCTTTCTCGGCCATCGTAGATTCTTAAATTCTAATCATCACTACCGTGGGTGGAGAAAAGCATTCAACGGAAAGGCCGAACATGGTACAGCCCCGCCTTTTTTGTCAGGTGATCAAATTTTTGAAAAGGTGAAAGATGTGAGCACTCAGTTTGGCAAGCCTTTTGCACATTCACTTGTCAAGGGTGGGTGGAAGAAGAAGTCCATTTTTTTTGAACTTCCATATTGGAAGTCGTTGTACGTAAGACATTTCCTGGATGTTATGCATATTGAAAAAAATGTATTTGACAGCGTCATAGGTACGTTACTCAATATACAAGGAAAGTCTAAGGATGGCCTTAACATAAGGAAGGACATGGTAAACATGGGGATGAGAACTGAATTGGGACCCGTGACGAAAGGAAGACGAACATATCTGCCACCTGCTGTTTACACTCTATCTAGAAAGGAGAAGAAAACATTGTGTAAGTTCCTCAGTGAAGTTAAAGTTCCAGAAGGCTACTCTTCAGATATTAGAAGACTTGTGTCCATGAAAGACCTCAAGTTAAAGAGTTTGAAGATGCATGATTGTCATGTTATAATGGAACATTTTTTACCAATAGGTATACGTTCTATTCTGCCAGAAAAAGTAAGAAGCGCAATAACTAAGATGTGTTTCTTCTTCAGGTCAATTTGCAGTAAGGTGGTCGATCCCGCGATCTTACCAACATTGCAAAAAGAGATAGTTGTTACTTTATGTGATCTTGAAATGTATTTTCCTCCCTCGTTTTTTGACATAATGGTTCATCTAGTCGTTCATCTTGTGAAAGAGACACAATTGTGCGGACCAGCTTATATGAGATGGATGTACCCTGCTGAACGTTATATGAAAATATTAAAAGGGTACGTGAAAAACAGAAGTCGACCGGAGGGTTGTATTGCCGAACGATACGTTGTTGAAGAAGCGGTTGAGTTTTGTACTGAATATATGTCAAATGTTCAATCAATTGGACTCCCCAAATCTCATATTGTCGAAAAAAAAGAAGGAAAGAGGCTAATTGGAAATAAAGTTGTGACAGTATCAATGGTCGAACGGGATCAAGCGCACTTGTATGTTCTGCACAATGAGATTGAGGTTGAGCCGTATGTTGAAATGCACAAGGTTGTTCTCCGAGATTTAAATCCAAATAGAAATGAGAACTGGATAGTACGAGAGCACAATCGAAGTTTCATACCGTGGTTTAGGGATCATATTTATTCAAAGTATCGTTCAGATCCTGCTTCAGTAACAGAAAGGTTGAGATGTTTAGCCTATGGTCCAACTGTAATTGTGCTTTCTTATAGCGCATACGCTATTAATGGATACACATTTTATACCAAAGAACAGGATGATAAAAGTACTATGCAAAATAGTGGTGTTACCTTGGTAGCTGAAGCAATGCACATATCAAGCGCGAATGACTTAAATCCGAAATTTGCAAATTTGTCATATTTTGGGGTTATCGAGCGCATTTTGGTGTTTGATTACGCGAAGTTTCAGATTCCTGTATTTGGTTGCAAGTGGGTTGAAAATAATAGTGGCATACGAATGGATAAGTCAGGATTTTTGCAAGTGGATCTCAATAGGGTAGGGTACAAAGATGAGCCTTTCATTCTAGCCTCTCAAGCTAAACAAGTGTTCTATGTCAATGATCCGACAAGTACGAAATGGTCTATAGTGCTTTTATCTAACAAAATAGTTGATGAAAACATTGAAGATCAAGGTGATATTGGTGTTGGCATTGAATCTTGTACAAGAAACGATCAAAATGAGAATGAATCTTGTACTAGAAATGATCATAATGAGGGTATTTGGATCAATCCAACCGTCCGCGTTGTTAAGAGACGCGTAGAACACAATCCTACCAAGAAAAGAAAGAGACGTTAGTGATAAAGGTAATAGTATACATATTCCGACTAATTTGTTTTATTCAATTTGTACCGATTGTTTTAATCAATAGTATAGTACTTATTCAATTTTGGTGCATATTCTCGTTTTGTACATAACTTTTGAACCATGTATCCGTTTGTCGACTTCTTTACATGTAACTATACTATTTTGACGATTCCGGAGCTGCTCATCGCACTTATCTTTACATTTCGGGACTGTTTTTTATCGGTTTTGCTTCTGCCCGTAATCAAAAGTCGGGCTTAGGGTCTGAATTTCGGAAAACCGACTTTATTTTTGAGTCCGTGGGGACGTTTTACCATAGCCATGTAAATTTCGTTCAATTCCGACAACTTTCTTTTTTGACGCTTATTTTGATTTGTACCGATTTCGTTTCCGATACACTTGTACATGCATGGTTTGACTTCCATTTTACTTGTATAGATTGTTAGCTTATTAATAGTGTACTAATGTGCTTTAGTTTGTTTGATACAGGTTAAATGGCTCCGGATAGAGATGCTCCACCTGAAAACTCACAAGAAAACTCACAAGAAAGAGATGCTCAAGAAAGAGATGCCACGGATACAAATGCTCCACCTGATACTGAAGCAAAAGAAGTTGCACGAGGCATCACTATTATGAGGGGAATCGTTCGACATAGAGACCAAGGATTAGTATACCGTTTGGATTGGAATTCTGATAAACAAGCAATTGGTCCTAATTCTGCAAAGTTGACCAGCTATATTGGTACACTTGTTCGTATGCATATTCCGGTCTCCACAGCTAAATGAAATCTGAAAAGCGAAGAGTTGGATGCGAAAAAAAAGCGATTTGGGACGAGCTTCAGGTATATATCATATATGGTTAATTGTTGTTATTATCTTGACGATAAATTGTTTAAATTACTTATACTAACACACTATGCGTATGTTTTTTTGCAGAGGACTTTTGAGATACCAGATGATCGTAAACGCTACATACTTAGTTTGGCCGGCAAAAGATATAGAGGGTGGAAAGCCTTTTTGACAAACACCTATCTTAAGGATAAAGATGGAAACTTTCTTGAAGAGGCACCGGGACGGCCAAAAAAGTATGAGATCTTCATTGGTGAAAAAGATTGGGCTGAGTTTGTAAATCAAAGAGATGAAGATTTTCGGAAAAGGAGTGCCACGAATAGTGCGAGAGCATCCAAACCCGCGTATCCATACAAAAAAGGGCGTATGGGATATGCACGCTTAGAGGATAAACTTGTAAGTAAATAGAAATGTATTTTAATTAATTGTCTAAATGTGTTTTATTTGACGATTTTATCATTTGTGTCAATGCATAGTTAGAGGAGTCTAAAAGTGAGGAAACCTCACTTCCTGTACATGTGTTGTGGAGGGAAGCTCGTGTGGGCAAGAGTCAAGCTGTCGATCCCGAAGTTCAGAGAGTTTTTACTGAATGTGTAAGTATAATACTGTGTCTTTAATTAAATCAAATGTTTTTTAATATATAAATGATTTTTTAATGTAAATGAATTACAGGAGACCTTGTCGCAATCGGCATCCACCGGTGAGGGGAGCGTACTTAGTAGAGCACTAGATGCTCCTGAGTATCCCGGTCGGGTGAGGGGTAAGGGTCATGGTGTGACTCCAACCTCTTTTTACAAGAGTCCTAGGAGAAGAAATCCTTCAAATGAAGAAGTGTTGCAAAAGTTGGCGGAATTGCAAGCACAAGTCTCTGAATTGCAAAGAGATAAAGAAGCGTATATGAGAGAAAAGTGCAACACTTCATCGGTGAAAGAAACTAGTGATAAGGCTAGTATCAACTATCAAAGGAAATTTCCCGAGGTAATTATAATTTTTTTTCCTTTTAAATTGTTCTATTTTATTAATGATAATGACTTTATATTTACTATTGGTTTAGGGCATTTCATCTTGCCAACTATACTTATCGGAACCAAATTATCGACTAGTTGGCAAGGGAAAAGTGCACAACACTTTGGGAGATTTACTTCACCATAGACCGCTCCCGGATGGACACCTGAAAGTATCGGTGGATGTTGTAGTAGATCATGATGCGATGCTACCGGTACCTGACATGGTCTCAGAGACGACATTGCTGCGAGATGCAATAGGATCATTTGTTGCATGGCCCTCGGAGCTCATTACCATTAGTGATGAGGTATATTGAAAACGATTATGAATCATTTAGTTTTCGAATGTCAATTCTAAACCGTTTATTAATTATTTTTTACATTTTAATTTTAGACTGCTCCTATAAAACCCACAGTTAAGGGTAAAGGGATTTTACAGGAGGAGGAGTCCGTTGCATCACTAAAAGAGGTACATTTAAAGTGTTAATAATTAATCTGAATCTAAATCTGCATGATTTTATATTTTACCTAACTTATATGATTTTTAGGCATCCGCTCGGGAGTCACAACAAGTGACGCAGCAAGTTCGTACCGTACCACCCACTGGTCCTCCGAAGCCAGCGGGAAAAAAGGCGGTGCTTTTGTGCCTCGGTACCGGTCGACGCTCGCAACAATGGTTGATATGTCCGATTTGAAGGATGGTGCTTTACGTGAAATCGTTATGGATGAAAGTGTCTTCGGTATTGAATTCAAGTCACTTATTACAATTGATGACTTGGAGGAGATTTTTAAGCATGATCAACTAGGCGTCACTAACATGCACTCATACATCCGGTAATATTCACTCATCCGATATATTATTTAATTAGTCCCACAATATAATTTATTTACACATTTCAATGAAAATAATCTAATGTTTATTATGTTTTTATTTAAGGTTGTTGTATGACAGAGTGTTGCGCGGGACTCCGTTGTCTAACAGATTCCGTTCGTGTCTTCCGCCCACTGCAACGGAATGGCAATTGCTTCGGAACCGGAATCAGTTAGACAGCGCTTAGTAGATAGATTCATGTCCACCGGCAATACAGAAAGTCTGCATCTTTGGGCATATAATACCCGACCAGTAGGGTTAGTTTCTCATTCTTTGTTCATCTAATCTCTGTTTCTTTTGTGTATAGCAAAATTTTCATATAACCTATTGTTTTAATTTATAGAGCACACTGGTTGCTGCTTGCTATCAACCCTATAAGGGAAGTCGTGTATTATCTGAATTCGGTAAATGGTGAATGGACCAATTATCAGGCCATGAAGGACATCGTTGATTTGTAAGTGGGATCGTTCTATACATATATTCGTGTATATTTATATATTTACTTATTTGTGGGATTGATCTAAACATATGCTTTTATATATTTGTTAATTAGATCAATACAAGTGTTCCGAAGTCAACGGGACGCACAGGTATCCCGAACTAAATCTAACAACATTACTTGGATCCAAGTGCAGGTACATTATTTTTCACAATGTTGCTTATAATATATTTATGCTACTTGATAAAACAAGACAACTATAGAATCTTATTTGTTTTTCTATGTAGTGTCCGCAACAGCGAAACAGTTACGATTGCGGATACTTTGTTTTGAGGTATATGAAAGAAATCCTTCAGGCGAATCAATTAGAGATTCCGCTCACGGTATGAATTTATAACTTAAGATAATTTCATATAATTTATTACATTTAACTAAATATATCATTCATATTATGTTTTTGTTTTGTAGTACCTTGACGAATTCCGTGCTACTGCGTACCCGAAGCTTAAGTTGGAAGAAATCAAAGAAGATTTGTGTCAATTTTATATTAAGCGCTTTTTCATGTAGGATTTGTGTCGATTTGAACTATAATATTATTGATGTTGTAATGATGTATATATATAATTTTGGATATTATAATGGTATTATATTAGTATATATATATTGTCTTACTGATGGCTGAAATAATATCGTCGAAAATAAATTACAGGTCGAAAATATTACAGGTTGAAAACATATTACAGGTCGAAAATATTAAAGGTCGACTGGGAGGATTAAATTACAGGCTGCACATTAAAATACCTCATTTAGCAACGAAAGCGCTTTTGAAAAGCGCTCTTACAGGCCCAACTACTAAAGCGCTTCTTTGTAAAAGCGCTGCCAAAGATTAAGAAAAAAGCAAAAAAAATAAAAAAAAAGCAACATACTAAAGCGCTTTTGGAAAAGCGCTCTTATAGGGGGGGCTATCAGAGCGCTTTTCCAGAAAAAGCGCTCTTAAAGCCCACCCTATAAGAGCGCTTTTACAAAAGCGCTTTAGTATGTTGCGTTTTTTTTTTTATTTTTTACTCTCACAAGAGGGCCTATCACAGCGCTTTTCTGGAAAAAGCGCACTTAAAGGGGGGCCTACCAGAGCGCTTTTTCCAGAAAAGCGCTCTTAAAGGGGGGCCTACAAGAGCGCTTTTTCCAGAAAAGCGCTCTTATAGGGGGGGGCCTACCAGAGCGCTTTCAGAAGCGCTTTTGTTAGCTACGCCAGCGCCACCTTTCACAGCGCTTTTAAGCGCTTTCAAAGGCTATAAAAAGCGCTTTTAAAGCCCTTCCTCGTTGTAGTGGTAATTATTCCCATCATTGGAAATATCACGAATTTGAAATACCACCCATTCAAATTCCTTCTCTACATCTATAAATTCATACTCCTAACCAAATCTACCTAACACTTTTTTTATATTATTTATATTATTCAGTAGCTTTCTATCAAGCAGAAGGGTCTGTGTCTCTTTTCATCTTCCTTAACCCTATTTTTTTCTCTGGCTCCACCGATTATAGGGGACATAGGGATCCTTCTTCCTTCTTATAAGTTTTAAAGCATAAATATAGGGATCCTTCTTCCTTCTTTTAAGTTTTCAATCCTACATTTTCAATATATCCTCCCTAAATTATTTCATCCTTTCTGATTTGCAGGTATACGATTTGTTCTCTAATTTTAACAATCATATATTTTTCAACTATCGTATTTTGTATTAGATTTTTCTATGTTCTACTTCTCTTTTTCACTCTGATATGAAACAATCTCCTCCTCCTCAAGGCATTGTTTGGATTGATGGAATCGGATGGAGCGGAGCGGAACGGAATTGAATAAAATGATATTCCGTTGTTTGGATAATTTAAAAACGGATGGAGCGGAGCGGAAATGAGTGGTATGGATTTCATTCCATTCCTTCACTTACCACCATATTCCTTCCCCTCCGATTTGGGCGGAATGAATAATTTGTCTTATTCCGTTCTAAAATTTCCAAACAATGGAATGGTACATTCGTTCCGCTCCGTTCCACTTCGCTCCATCCCACTCCGCTCCATTCCATTCCACTCCGTTCATTTCGTGATATCCAAACATACCCCAAAGTTACCGAAAATTGCTCAAAATTGCCGCTGCCATCATTTTATTTTGATTTAGTTTTCTGCAGTCTGTTTATCCAAAAATTTCTCCTTCATTTGTGTATTCTATGTTTTAAGATTTTTATTTTTTTTGTGTAATATTTTGAGGTTTTTTAAGGGTTTTTCTTCTCAATATGTTTTTATTTTGACAAACAAAGCCATAAGTTTAACAGTTTGGTTTTAGGGAACAAAATAGAAATTTAACAATTTGATTTTGACAAAAAAATCATTAAATAAACGTAAGAGAATACACAAACTATTGTATCCTTTTAAATGTCTCTTGCTCCAATCTAAATCTTTTAATTACTTATAAACAAGAGAGAGAAAAAGGTGAAGATGATGGGCATGAGGGATGGCATAAGAGAAACAGCAGCGCAGTGGATTTGTTTCAAATAGATTGTTAGAAGAAATAAGAACTGCTATTGCTTTTATAAGAATACATTTCATTCTGTTATAAGTAAATGAATGTGTTGTAAGAATTTATTATTTCATGAAAATGATGGTTCTCTGATAATGGTTCCATAGCTTTTGGATGAGAATTGTTTCATGGCTTTGTGGCTTTATGTTTCACTTGGTTACTATTATGAGAATTGGTTTATTGTTCTTGGTGTATCAAAGCTATGTCAGTAATTTATTAGTACATTTAGTTTTATGAGAACTGATTTATAGAAATGTATGGTTCTTATTGCACCAATTGTAGATATATTGTTTAGAACCATATGTAGATATATTGTTTAGAGGTTTTTTTTATAGAAAATTATGAATTGATGGAATTGTTGTTTGAAATTCTATTATGATTTTTTTTAATCATGAAAATAATGATTATTAATAAGAAAATTGATTTTTTTTTCCAAAAGAAAAGGGTGTGAAATTGATTATTTATTCATTCAATACAGATCTTATTCATAGCTTAACAGTAAATGTTTAGGATATATTGCCTAATAAAGTGTCATATTTCTCTTTCTTCTAAAATAAATCATAATTAATTATTACAATTAATATTGTGTATCTCTAATTTCTAGACTGACTCAAATCAATTTTCTAAATTTTACGTATTTTCCATATGGCATAATTAATAGCCATCAATATATTAACCATTTAATGCCCACTTAAATAGGGTATATTAATTTGCGATTTTATTGTTATTTTGGACTATTGATTTACTCAATATTTTATTTCACGTGTGAAATTTTGAGTTTATACAAAACATCAGTTTCCAATGCTTCTATTATATCATTATCGCTTAGTCTAAATATTGGGTTTATACAAGTAGACTTTTTCTCTTCTGTTTCTACTTCTAATATAGGAAATTGAAAAGTTTCCAATTATTTATTTTCCACTATTTATTCTCCAAAATCTCAATATAGGAAATATAGGGAATTTTTTATTGGACTTTTGATCTTTTATTTTCAATTTTTTATTAGACTTTTGAATATATGGTCTATATATAATTTATAATTATTATTTAAAATTTTAAATATTATAAATAATTTTGATCTGTGTTTAATAAATTTTAAGATGTTACTTTACATATATTTTTTTAAGTAATAAATATAATAACTACAATAAAATATATTAATTAAGTAAATCATTTGAAATTACAATTATATTATCAAAAAAATTATATTTTTATTTTTAATGGTTTTTAGAGGTTTACATAATAACTACATTACTTCTATTTTTAATGGTTTTCTATTTCTAATTAAGAATTATATTCTATTGTAATATACTTTATCTACTTTAATATATAAATTAAGAATTACATCTTAAACCCATTTATTTACCTTAAATCCTAATTAATTATAATTTAATTATACTACATCGTCATTATAAATTGGGTAGTATATATTTCACCAATCACATTGCATTATATAATTTTATCTTATTTAATTTTGAACCAATGAAAATTTGATTAATTAAAAAAAACCAGATAAAAACAAGGCGATCGCCAACGATCCAGCCCAAAACAACAAAAGAACTAAAGGGCCAACAGACAAAGAAAAACCACAGCACCTAGATCATAAAAGTAGCAAGGTGGTTCCTATGCTTTTTTGTTGTACCAAATTCTATAGGTAATTCTATCTATAATCAAATCTTCTATTTTCCTGTTATGTACGTACGTACCAAACACAATATCATTCCTTAATTTCCACACTGCATATACGGTCTCGGCAATAGCACACTTTAATTAATTATTAAATTATATACTTTTGATTGTTTCCAAAGCATTTTACACTAAAGGTAACTCTACTCAACTTTTTGTGTTGGATAGATAAGGATTCACCTTTAAAAAATATTTGTATTAAATTATGTAATAAAGGATAATAATGATTATTAACATCATTTTGAAATATTTGTATTTAAAAAATAACATCATAGTTATTCTTATCTTTGGCTCTGTTTGGTAAGTCATGTTTTCGAGCTTATAGCTTATGTCTTATGTCTTATAAGCTCATATAATAATTTAGACCCGTTTGATAACGGTCTTTTCATCACGAGCTTATAGCTTATTTTATTAGCTTATAGCTTATTTTCCAGACGCTATTTCAAATAGCGTTTTAGCTTATGTCTTATAGCTTATCATTTTTTCTTCCTTTTTTATTCTTATTATTTTAATTAAAATTCATTTTTAATCCTTATAATTTATTTTAATTTAAAATAAAATAAATATATATTAAATATCTTTCATGTCATTTTACATTTATAAGTTAATTGAACCGCTAATTTTACCAAACACTTCAATTAGCTTATAAGCTATCAGTCTCAACCGTCCGCTATAAGCTATAAGTCATCAGTCATCAGCCATCAGTCATAAACTATAAGCTATCAGCTAGCCTATCAGTCAACCGCTATTATTACCAAACAGACCCTTTATATAATTAATAATAATAATAACAATATAACAACAACAACAATAATAAAAATACTTCCTATAAAAAATAAAATAATAAAATATTAATAATAATAATAATAATAATTTATTAGTATTGTAAATGGTGAATATTTATAAAATTTATTTTATATATTTATTACATATTAAATATTATAAAAAATTCTTAATTTGGAGAAACTTACATGTGTTAAATTGATAAAAAAGATGGATAACACAATTTTCTTATGAAAAACTCAAATTTGTTATTATTTTTATTTAATTTATTTTATTATGTATTAAATATTTATAAAAAAGATGGATAAATTCATACTATATTTTTGCATATATAAATTCATAATATATAAATTTTATATTCATATGAATTTTATATTCATATGATATCTTTTACAATTTACTTATCACATTGCATTTTTTAAAAACTTTTTCTTTTAAATTTTTCAACAATGGTTATTTGTTTAAGATTTGTAAGAGATTCCTTATAAAATTTAACTGTGTTTAAATTTATTTTCTATTAGATGATAAAATCATATATTATCAATAGAATTGATAAATTTACAATACCGAAAAATTTAAAAATTATAGGCATGCCCGACGGACCTAACCTATTTTTTTGACGGGCCGACAAAATATTTACTTAAATTGAACAAATATAGAGATCATATATTAATGACTTCTGAATTACTATAGCATATAACTTCTAAATTCCTACACAAATTTAACAAACATAATATTATTCAATTCATTAAATCTAATCAAATTATTAAACCAATATATTTTCTTGGTGTATAATATATTTTATTTTATAATATTAATAAAAATTGTAAAATTAAAATTATAAACAATTATAAAAATTATAGGCATGCCCGACGGGCCAAACCTTTTTTTCCACCATATATTTGGTTTAATAGCAATTACCCAATCTATCTATATCCTGACAACTACTACAACTTAATAAATTAAATTAATATTTATATGACAATCAATATTGAATTTTTTTCCTGTTAATTCGTATAAATTAAAATATATTTTTTAACCATAACTATATAATATTTATTTAATTTTTATATCGCTTTTACGTGACCCGTGCGTTCGCACGGGTCCTTTACTAGTTAAGTCAAAAGATTGTATTCAAAGAATTTGTATTTCCAGTGAATAACAAAATTTTCCATAATTTGTGAGTAGAGAGTTACTCTGCAAAAACCGTTTATCGATTCAAGGAAGAAGAAGAAAATCACGATGGTGGTGAATTATGGGAATGAAAATTATCCAGCAAGTCTACCAATTCTGAAAATAGATAACTATGAGAATTGATGCAAGCAGATGAAAGTTCTATTCAGGTGTCAAGGTCTTTGGGATCTTGTAAAGGATCAAGTAGAAGAGCTTGAAGAAGACGCTTCAGAAGAAGAAAAGGATGAACACGAAGAATTGGAGAAGAAATAGTTAGTAATTCTTGAAAAGAACCTTTTAACATAAACTGACATAAATATATGTTTAGGGTTTGAGATTCGATTCTCAACTCCTGCAATTTTACGTTTTATTTAGAAACAAAAAGGCGCCTTAATTTTTTATAGATTTTATGTCGGATATGTTACCTCGGTTTTCTTTAAAACCGAGATAACAATTCTCTAATTTTTATTCTTTTTGAAACCAAAAAGGCGCATTTATTTTTTTAAAGATTTTACGTCGGAACCAAAAAATTGAGTAAATTTATAAGAATTCAAAACAATAAGGCCTTTTCGAATTTTTTATTTTTCCCTATTTGACAATTGTATCTATTTCCTAAAATTGTTCCCTTATTTTTTTTTTGGGTACAAGGGAGGGTCTAAGCCCAAAAAGCAAAA
Source organism: Vicia villosa (assembly GCF_029867415.1). Classification (NCBI taxonomy): domain Eukaryota; kingdom Viridiplantae; phylum Streptophyta; class Magnoliopsida; order Fabales; family Fabaceae; genus Vicia; species Vicia villosa. The sequence continues at coordinate 13,347,560 of NC_081180.1, read as the reverse complement.
ATTACAAAGGAAAGGTCCTAACCATAGAGTCACCATAAGTATCTCTTTCCATAAGATGTAACAACCACGTTGGAGCATTGTTATAGAAAATACTCTCTTCTCTCAACTTCTTACCCTCTTGAGCAAGAAGGTTAGCACAACTATTTGCCTCTCGATATATATGTCGGATTTCCACTTTATGAAAATATAGAAACATCTTACTAATGCTAGCTATCAAGCTTCCCCCATCGATGCTACCATTCCTGCCCCTCTTGACACACTCTATAGCTTTGAGAGAATCAGACTCAATAACAACACTTTGAAATAACAAAATAGTTATACCCAATTTATTGGAGAATAACCTTCTCTTTTAATTACAACACTCTAATGTCTTAGGGAGTTCGTAGTCAAAAGAGGTTTTCCTTGCATGTTATATCCTATATCACAATGACTAAATTAATATGTCCAAAGTAATTATTAATTGAACATTTAAATTAGTCTGAGTTTCAAAAGTTAGGATTCGTAATCATTCTTAACTTAAAATCAATTCATACATTCGTCAACATATAAAATACATTCAACATAACTTCAAATAAATAATACTAGATGTGCAATTTTATAGAATAATACTCTACCATTATATGGTTCAAATAGTTGAAATAAATTCATCTAAAAGGCCTAATTAAATGGAATTTAGATACTCATTATACATTATTCATAGCCAAAAACTTTTTTAAAAAATACATTAAAACCTTGCGGCACCCAAAATCTCCATAAAATTCTCAATTTTAAAAAATTTCCCATTTTTATTTTATAATGGGCAAATCATGTCCAAATCACCCAACAATTCAAAAGCATCGCGCATCAATTTTGTCCAAATCGTGCAACGATCAAGGAAAATAACCCATCAATTTTTCTAGTAGCTTTGGCTCTTTTCTTCTTTTGAATTTTTTTCTTTTTCTCTTATCTTAACAACCTTGATCTTTGTCTTAAATATTGCTAAAATTCACCTTAAACCATTTAATTCTTAACTAAATATTACAAATATAAACACTTGAAACTACTGATAAAATTCCATGATGACAAATGTCACCAAGAAGGAATACTAAAGGCCCTAACAAGGGGAGCGAGATTAATTGAATAAATTACATAATGTTTTTAGAAACTAATATCCTAAGAGGGGGTAAATCTGCGAGAAAAACCTCTATTGGAACAATCTCCACCTCGCTATCAGCCTCGCCAACGGGATTTGTTTCCTTGGGAGAGAGGGCGGTCTTTATCTCTTCTTTGAGAGGCTGGTTGTCTGCATGGTCGTTTTTTTCACTCGACGACCATCCATTACCACCTTGATATAGTCCAGCTCACTGAGTTCAAGATCAGGGTACAGATAATATACTTGCTCCCTCACCTTTTCAAAACCTTGGTTCCTAGAAAGGAGGTCGTCCATGTGTGCCTCCTCAAGATCCACTTTGAGACTGCTTATCTCAAATTCCACCTATGATAAGTTTATTACTCTAAGTCTGAATTTTCTCCTTGAGAGTTTTTTTCTCCTCTAACAGCATATCCTTTTCATATTCGGACCTTTTAGAGGCGATGTTGACCCTAACTAAACCCCACTTGAGAGAAGTTATCTTCTTAATATCATAAGTTAGCATGACCTGACGAAGCTGATAGTCTTCTTCCACCCTTTTGATTTCATCTTTCAAGTCGCCCTCCTTCTTTTACAAAGTGTTGAAATCTTTGAATAAAGTCTGACCCAAGACAACGCTCCTTATTAGGTAAGTGTTGAGAAATTAGAACATCTTTTGAGAACCCAACGACTTCTTCCTCTCTACATCACTAGTGGCTTGAATGAGGTTATATGTGAAGGTCATCCAATCAAAGCCTCTACCCTAACAATGAAACCCTTTTTTTCCAGGAGTGGAAGAAGATCGACCTTTGAAGATCTAGTACCACCCGTTGTTAGGAAAATATAGATCTACCCGAAAAGATTGAATACAGTCCTCTTCAAGGCACATTGAATTATTATTCACGACCTTTTCACAAAAAGAGCTCGAATGAGAAACTGTGACCGCCATGATAGATTTAGTCATACATGAGGAAGAAGACACTAAGTGAGTGTCACTTTCACTAAGCTATTTACTCCATAAACTATCATTGGACGATATTTCATAACTACTAAAGATCTCTAGTCCTACGAAAATCTAACCTACTCTCATCGTACTTTATTTTGAGCTTTACAAGCACCTATTCCACAACTAACATACCTCAGCACCATTTCGGGGATCTATTACCCTTTATGACGAGTCACACTTTCAAATAAACACCATGGAAGAAGAAAGGATTGAGATTGAGAGAATAAGCTTTTACCTGATGACGAGCTTTGGTTAAAGATTAAAAACTAGAAAGAGAGAATGAAATATGGAACTTACTAAAAATATATTGGATGGAGTGAATATATGATAAAAATGGGAAATGAAGAGGTCTATTTTTAGGATTTGAGTGGCAAAAAAATGACAACTGCATTTATGTCTACCATATTAGGGCTATAGGAAGTAGGGATAGATCATGAGTGACTCATATTTACAAGACATTTGTCCATCATCACGGAGTGAAACAACCAAGTGATCAATGAATATTGCCCGACCACAACCCAATACCAGCACATTTTGAGAAATAAAGCAAGCTCTCCAAAAAAGGAGCATCTGTTGAGACATGTTAGACAATCACTACTACAAAAAATACATTTAATCTTAGATGCGAAATGCAATTAACTTTGGGTACAAAAGCAAGGTAACGAAGGACGTCATGAAAAACTGTCACTTCACTCCTCCATTATTAAAAGCCGAAGGGTAAAATTATTTGCACATGGGTTCGATCCTCAACAAAAACTTTTTTATATTTTCAAATGTAGCGTCACATACCTCTCAGTTTATGACCAAAACCGAGGGGGAAAATAAATTATATTGTTTAAAATACTCATTCAATTGGTTGCATAGAATATCAATAAATAAATTTGTTTAAAAACTACATTGTTTACACAAAATATTAAAGTAAAAATATATAACAAATTCTGAATCTGATGCATCGTCATCAATGTCAGTGAAAAACAAATGATGGATCCTTGTTTCATTGAAATCTCGGGGAAGAGAAAATGTTGGGTGCAATATATTCTCTATAACTTTTGCATTCATTTGTTTGTGATATAAAAAAAGGGTTAGAAAAATAAAATAAATACTCAGTTTTATGATTAATGAAAAACACAAACCTTAAACCCAAATTATTATCTGCTCTTGCAATCCATCATAGAGAATTTTACCAAGCGTCTTTACGCTTCAAAATTTTCATGTCAAATGTTTCATTATCAATTTTTGATATTTAGAATATTTTTATAATGGATGTCTTTTAGGTTTCACGCAGACCACTAATGGCCGTGTCTAGAACGTTGATACTCATATAAATGGACGATAAAGATTTGTTTAAGGACGGTAAATATCCTCAATAAACACACTTAAATATCCCCTTAGTTAAAACAAAAATCGAGGTAAAAAGTATTTATTTCCACATACCCCTCAATTTTAGTTGAAAACCGAGGTGAATAAGCTTTCATTTTTTTATTTTTTAAAAAACTACATAGTTTTCACAGAATATTAAAATATCTTGTTTACAAGAAATCCATATTTTGACAAATCTTTGTTCTTATTTTTGGAGAACAAAAAAATCTTTACACTTGTTCTTGGAGAACAACAAATCTTTGCTCTTATCCAGATTTAGTTGCATACCCTTTGTTCCCCCCAGACACTCCATTACTTATTCAACTTCTGATAAGTTATCTGTTCCAAACATGATAATTTTTTCTCCACTTGCAATCTATTCCAGATATCTGTTTCCCAAGTTCTTGAGCATTTCTAGAGTAAATATTTTCAAAGAACTTCTCATCCTTTCTAGGAGCCTTTCTAGGCAGTCTTTTCTAAGACGTTTCATATCCTTTCTAGGAACCTTTCTAGGTAGTCTTTTCTAAGACGTTTCATATCCTTTCTAGGAGCCTTTCTAGGCAGTCTTTTCTAAGACGTTTCTCATCCTTTCTAGGAACCTTTCTAGGTAGTCTTTTCTAAGACGTTTCATATCCTTTCTAGGAGCCTTTCTAGGCAGTCTTTTCTAAGACGTTTCTCATCCTTTCTATGAGCCTTTCTAGGTAGTCTTTTTTAAGACGTTTCATATCCTATCTAGGTAGTCTTTTCTAAGACGTTTCATATCCTTTCTAGGAGCCTTTCTAGGCAGTTTTTTCTAAGACGTTTCTCATCCTTTCTAGGAGCCTTTCTAGGTAGTCTTGTTTAAGACGTTTCATATCCTTTCTAGGAGCCTTTCTAGGTTAGTCTTGTTTAAGACATATCTCAACCTCTTTAGGTAATATTCTTCAAATATTCATCCAATCTTTTCTAAGACATATCTTGCACTTTCAAGGAGCTTTTTCGTCAGTTTTCTCTAAGATAATTCTTCCCGAGCTTTGTCTAAAGCCTAATCTTGTTTACATCAGTTTTCTATCCTTTGTTTGAACCTATTCATGTAGTTTCCTCTAAAACGTCTCTTATCACGACCTTCTTTAAAGCCAATGATCTACCCTTTCCAGGAACCTCTCAAGATAGTCTTCTGTAAGACATTACTTCATTTTGATGAATCTCTCCTTCAGACACAGTCAATGCATATGATCCAGTCTGAAAAGCATCTTGCTTTAGACAAACATCTTGCTTTAGACAAACATCTTGTCAAACATATGGGTGGCATATTTAAGCCCATCTCCAATATTACTCCCTGCAACAGCAAGCGCAAATTTCTGGGTATTCTAGTGTTCAATCTTCTTCCACCTTCAGATCACGATTGGCGAGTGCGTCAATCTACCTCTTCAGGTTTAAGAAGATGGAACAGGGGCAGCTGTCATACCCCAAAATTTGCCCACACTTTTTAGTGACAAAAACTTTCGAAATTATTTTTAAAAAATTGGGTTTTATAAAAATCTTGGATTCATTTACATTGACATCCGGAATTTTATAAATATTCAATTTAAAGTCTATTTTAAAATATAATAATTTACTATTAAGTTGTTATATTTTAATAAATAGAAAAATGTTGACCAATGCCTCACATACTTTCAATTGGCTTTTTATTTCAAATAAATAACATAGCTCAGTTGGTTTGGAAGTAAGGTTTGCAACCTAAAGGTCACGGGTTCAATTCCCGCTTGGTGCATTTCCATCTTTTTAAAACTATTTTTGATCGTGCATTTCCATCTTTTTAAAACTATTTTTGATCTATTTTACACCTGGACGTACCTGGACACAAGTATGTCCAGATTCTTAATCTTGGTCATCAAGGAAGGTCCATGGGCCTCTGGGTTGGATCTTTTCCTTTTTAGGATTATTTTGACCTAATTTTCAACCTATAAAAAGGCACCTCTCCACCATCTTTTTTCATCAACAATCATCTGACAATTCTTTTACTTTCTCACTTACACATTCTCTCACAAATTTATAAAGTTTTTTCTATACATTTTTCAAAACCTCTTTTCTTTTTTTTGGCCAATGATGACACCTGAGGCCACCATTTGTTTCAAATGATTTTAAAATGTTTTGGCCGATGATTTCATACGAGGCCCCTTATCTCTTTTATTTGTTTTTTGGTTCTAATTGTTAACCACATGATGATATGATCTGATGGTTGTGTTTTAAAATTATATATTTTTACCAACCATTAACCCACGTATGATAACACAGCCACACCTAACAACTTTATACTCTTGTACACTAAAGTCATCCAATCAAAATCCCACTTTATCGATTTTTCAGCCATATCCATAAACCATTGACACTACTCCGAACTCATCTCAAACTTTTCATTCCTCAGGTTACAGTGATGCAAAGATTTCAAACTTAAATCTGATATCCTTCATCAATCTTTCACCAAAGAAATAACAACCTTAGCCTTTTATAAACCATTACCATCATCATTAATCTCATTCACAACACTAAATCAAAATAACATTAAGTTTTATTCTAACGATTCAACCATAATCAACATAATCACATCATTAGTGATCTCATACAATTCATGCTAACAATAAAATTCAAGCTGTAAATTTTTATGCAGGTTCAAAACATAACAGTAGCAACGGTAGTGCGAAAGATTGAATTAGAGCAGAAAAGAAGTAACAACGGTTTTGATAAATGTTCTGTACTGTTCTTCAATTTCCTTTTACAGGTTAAAGAGAAAACATAGAAGATGCAAGAACAATGAGGCTTCAGCAATTCACCAGATCGCATGACTTCACACTCAGCCGCACCATCTACACAGACGCAGTGTCGATCGAAACATAACGAAACATTAATACATCGACCTCACCGTCCTCTCTGACCACCTGCGCCAACGACGGATCCGACTCAATGCACCAACAACTTCATCGCAATCGACGAGCCAATCTGAACCCGAGCAACAATTGGTCTGAAACCGATCTTCATCACATCGCACAACACCTAACGCACCTGAAACAAATCACCGAGTCTGAATCCATAGTAAATTGCTCTCCGATCGGTAACTTTTCGAATCACTTTTTAGTTCGTAGTTGATGCTCGTATCGTGTTTGTTTCTCTGCGTTGTGTGGTTGTTGTTGTTTGTTTTTGCATAGTACAAGAGGAAACTCAAGTCCCCGACGGAAACACGAATTCCCTCCGACGTGATGCAAGCGAGGTCCTCCATCACAGCAACGCATCACACTCTCCGATTGGGAACTCCATCAACATCGACGGTCCCATCGGACACCATATTCTCGCCGGATGCCAACATCGGCCGCGTCACAATACACGACAGCCACGTAAGATTTCCGATCCATATATCTTTTGATGATTTTATTGTTGATTTGCATTTTTGAATCGTAGGATGTAAGGCTTGAATGTTTGATTTCTATTGTTGATACACTGATGGCTTGATTGGGTATTCTGATTTGGTTGAGTTTTCAGGATTGTTGTTATTTGTGTTGAAACTAAATAAGAAAAGAGGAAGGTTGAGCTGAGTGTGAGGAAGAGTAGAATAGAGAGTGTTGTTCGTGAGACATAGTGTATTTTAGAGAGGAAGATTTTGTAAGAATGAACCGAGTGGGATGTTGAAGGGAGGCGGACTCCAATTTCAGCCTTAGGGTTTCATTCTCTTGGTATTGGTCCAGGGGCCTTAAGCCCAACGTTTTACCTTTACACCCCCTGTTAAATTCACTTACTCTTGGTCTTTAACCAATGGGCCCATCGATTTTCTTAGCGTACACCCCTTTTGTTGCGCATAACACCCTTCCTGGAATAAGTTTATTGGTGATTTGGTCTTTCTCTTCAGCCCAGCGGCCAAAACACTACTTGAACCCCCATTTACTGTATCCATTTAATTGTTTTGTTTGTCTACTTTGTTGTTTTATTTTGTTCTTTTTGTATATATATATATATATATATATCAAAAAACATAAAAAATATTAGAATTAGGTTTGATCAGTCTTTATTTTATTTCTTATTAAAAATACCAACAAATACTTGTTTAAATTTTTGACGTGCTTATTTCTAAATTTTCTTTAATTAATTTCGATAAATATTTGTTTGTGAGTTTCTTTACTCTTTCTTATGCATCATTATATATGTACGTACTAACTTTTGTTTGTTTTTGCGAGGTATCATTATTTTGAGACTCTTGAACTATTTCATGGACATTTATAATTTGTTCATTTTTGTACATATTTTTGTCGCTTTCATTTTCATTTGGGTCTGTAATAATTCCTTAGTATAATCCCTAGTTGGCAACTTGTAAATCCCTCATCCCGAAGCCTTGTAATAGTTAGGACTCAATATATATCTGCGTGTGTTAGTAATTTAGGGAGTGAAAAGACTTCAAATTTCAATCATTAACTCACTAACTCAAGATTAAATACTCGAATCTAACACACTCGCACACAGACTGTTTTTTTTACCTTTTCAAACAAAACAAACGAGCTAAGCAAAGTAAGAGCCCGTAGATAACTACGGATGAAAATGGTGCTTACATCTTCCCTTTTCATAACTTACCCCCCGAGCCCGTTTTCTTTTCAAAAGGTCTTTTTTCTGTACTTTTTACCTTTCCTAACATTGGGCAAAATAAAAGTCGGTGGCGACTCTTGCTCACTGCAACATTGGTTGCTTACAAAAAATAAAAGTCAGTTCGCCGTGTTACAGAATTGGCGACTCTGCTGGGGATTCTTTAAGAGGGGTTTACCTTAGGGCTTAGTTCATTATAAATATTTTTAATTGTTTGTTTGTTTGCTTTACTTTTAAGGGTATTGCTTGGGTATATTACTGTGTGAAAGATCCTACACCCGGATCTAGTGTACCGTAGGTATGTGGCAATAGACCAAGGAGACTGTACGACATGTATCGATATGGTTGATCTGGTGGCCACCGTTAGTGCGACGCTTTGGTTTGTCCTGATGGCCCTTGAAAGTGATCGAGGAGACATTTGGCTGCCGTGTGGTGTCATTAAGCACTAATTCGCCCTTAGAACCTTAGTTGAACTTGACTTTGGCCTATAGGAAGTAGCGAGATGGCTGGCTTTGGATTCGTGACTGAAGCCGGTTGATACTCGATGCTACACTCATTGAGATTGGACTCTAGGGATGCTTTTGGCTGGCCGATCGAGTGCCATGTTGAGACAATGCCTGCGAGAAAGATCAGGGATATGAGCACCATAGAACCCGGTTACTATTCTAGTACAGGTTGAACCAACTAAACTTCAGTGGGGAGGGTACTTACCTATGGACTCCACACAAGACTTTAAACTTAAGGACACTTGTGTGACTTGTTTGTATTCATTATCTAACCACTTGATTTCCTCGCAGGATTAGTTTGAGCTATTTGTAGGACTTACTCGTCCTCATCACCTTGTACTTATGTGACTTGTTTGTATTCATTATCTAACCGTTTGGTTTCCTTGCAAGATGTGTTTATACCCTAACCGTTCGGTTTCCTTGCAGGATTTGTTTATACTCTAACCGTTTGGTTTCCTCGCTGGTTTTTTTTATACCCTAACCGTTTCGTTTCCTTGCAGGATTTGTGTGTACGCTAACATCTTGAATTCCTTGCAGAATTTGTGTATATGCTAACAACTTGAACTCTTTGTAGGACTTACTCGTCCTCGTCACCTAACTAACCTTTTTCAAGGATCTCAAGTATTTAGAGCGCGCAATTCCAGGTGCCATCATCAAGAGTCAGATTCCTAATAAGGGGCAAGAGGATTTATTTTCCTTTAGCCATATGCCTTTAAACTCTAAGGTACCGTACCCCGAATCAGAGGCTATGACCCACTGGATATGGTGACCTTGATTCTTTTAGAAGGACATTCAAAGACGAAGTCAAAGCTCTTCAGACAAAGCTGCAACCAAATTCATTTTTAATGTTGCAGAGATCCTTGAAAATATTGCATATGCATTTACATACATATCATTGCATAACAGGTTTTTAGACAACGAGTTTCTCATCTTCTTCCTCAAATCCCTAAAGCTGGATACTCACAATTCATGTGTGGCTTCATCAGAATCCTCTCCCTAGAAGTAATCTACAGGTTCAGATACGAATGCTTGGTTTGGTTTCCACTGTGGGGCACTTGGTAAGTTGATCGATAATTGCCAGCCAGTCCGAGACAAGGTTCAAGACTTGATTGATGCAAAGGCTATCATATTCACACCTGCAGGCCAGATTTGATGTTCTCCTTTAACTCAACGAACTTTTTGAAGCAATGAGTCCATACGGAGAAAATCTCCTCAACGTTGACAATCTTTATACCATCATGCATGTTCATGCGTAGTCTTTCCTGTTTTGATTCAATACTGTTTATATGCAATGCTTGTTTGTTTTTGAACTATGATAATGATGCATTGAATATGTTTGTCGTGAAAAATTCTTCACTCTCGCCATAATATGTTTTTCTTTGCTTGTGATACCAAATTCCCGGTGATAAAGTATGATAACTCCGAAGGGAGAATGACGAACACATAATACTCATAATCTCAAATGGTTTGCTTTCGAGTGAAACCCTGTTGATGATGTACAGGCAATGTTTCAAATCCCTAAATACTGGAGATATAAGGAAGTTAATCCCTTGTTCAACCCCTTTGAGCCTTGAAGTAGGAGTTTCTTTTCTATACGAAAAACCCTCACATTTAACCCAGGGGAAGGGTAGTGTTCAGTTAATTTGATCGAGCGTTCAAAAATCTTCAGGAGTGCACATCTAAGGATACAACAATGGTTATCCTTCAAAAGGTTGAGGACAGTAAAAAACAAAATGGTTATCTCTCGCAATAGAAGGTCAAAATATGACGATACAACAACGGTTATCCCTCGTCGACCAAGAAATGAGGTAGTCAAAATCTTTACAACGAATCGAAGACGTCCCAGGATCATACGACTTGTTCAAAAAAAAAGAATCGAAAAAAAAAGAGAAAAAAAAAACCTGCTAAGTCAACAACTTGAAAACAAGTGACTTAGGCAAAAATTAGGGCATCCCGCTGGACACCAAAATCGTAATTCAAAAGAATTTGTCCAGGCAAAAGTTAGGGAAACAAAAAGATCCTCAACAAAAGGGAAAAGTCGTGTGACTATAAATTCAAGATCGTGTGATCAGACACCAAAGAATATAAAATGTAAGTGACTGCCATGTCCAAACATCTCATCGATTCCTCAATCGTCTCAAACTCCTTATGAAGGATGAATGCTCGCATCGAGTTAACTGAACTTAGGTTGGAGAACATCACGAAGGGGGTGGGCACCAATAAAATTTTGAGCCTATATATCTTTTTTTCTAAAACCAAAAACATGGCCACGTTACAACCCTCAAAAGTCCTAATTGAAGCAGGGTTAATTCGGAAGCATACTGTAAAGAGAATACGGTAAACCGACTCCTAGGAGTTTTGCTAAAAACGTTTGAGTTGGTATCACACCACCTTTCACAAAAAATCGATGTTTCGACGTCCTTTCAAAAAAATTCTTCTTTTAAACTTCAAGACAATCATGAACTTTGCATTAGAATTATATTTCTCATAATAAACATTCTTTGCATATGAACAAGTACTTGACACTAGGAAAGCTTCCATCATGAACTGCAGATGAAAAAGTTTAATCCTCTCAAGGGAGAAATTGTCTTCAAAACTCCATTGAGTTCGAGCATGAACATCTCAAAATATGATTACCCTCAGGGGTACAAAAGCGGTTGAAATACTCCATCGAGTAAGCATTCAGATATCTGGGGCAATCAGGCCAAGATTCAAAGGATCTCTCAAAACTGCTGAACAACCAGGAGCCTTCACCCAAGCACAGTTGAAATTACCTTCAACCCTGATTAACCAGGGGCATGATTCCTAAGTTCATAATACACGGGCATGTTGCTTATGATAGCACGAATCTTAGAAAGTCCCCCCGACAGATAAAGCTGCAGAGACGTCTCGTACGCCTGACTCAGTCAGTCAAAAGCTTGTATATACAAAGGGCATGAAATGTTATTATCTCATTCATCTGGGGCAATCAAGTCAAGATTCAGAGAATCTCTCGAAGGCACTAAACAGTCAGAGAGGCAAGCCTATCACTTGGGGCATGTTGCATTAGTCACAAATATCAGCAAAAGCTATTTAGCTACTAGCAGCAAGATCAGTATCTCCTTCGAAGTTCTAATTCCAGTAATCTCAAGAATCAAGTATACCAGGTTACCGACTCCAGGGGAAGATAGACTTCCCCATGCAAATGGCCACATATGGTTAAGAAAATGTTTTCCAACAGCAAGTGACATGGGGGCAATAAAAATTGAAATCTCAAGGGATCTTACCCACAAAGTTGTTTTCACAACAATATCCCCACAGAGTAATCATCGAGGAGTTATCTTCAAGTAATCTCTTCCCAACAGAGACTTGACTCCCCAACACTACAGGCTCTCCGATACAATCTTCTTCTCCAACAAGGTTTATTTAAACTCACTGCTCCCAATAAAGTTGGCACTCACAGTGGAAGCTTGGTCAGTTATCCATTTCTCTTATCCCTAGTCAGGGCACATCAGGATCAAATCACTCAAGCTACTTTCATCCCCAAGCGGTAATAAAAATCCCCAGCTGGATATCCTCGAACAGAAGATAGGAATTCTCAACACAATCACCTTGTCATCATCTCCAGCAGCATACAGAGATTTATTTTCTCAACCAGCAATTGCTATACAAAGTTACCAATATGCATCGACTATATAGTCCATCCATGCATCATTCACAATACATACATAACATACAACATTCTCGTTTATTTCGAGAACCTCATTCACATTACATACATAACATACAACATTCTCGTTTACTTCGAGAACCTCATTACACAATACATGCATCATGACAGTGCATAAAACTAATTTTTTCCTTTTCAGGTCATTTCCTAATCAAAAGAACATTATCATCCTAATACGGTGCAAAGATGATCTTATCAACGATTTAATTTTGATACTCATTCCAGACACAGATACAATCTCGATGCTTAACTCCGGATTATTCTTCAAAGATAATTCAGAAACAATCAAAGAACTTTTCATCCTTTCTAGGAGCCTTTCTAGGCAGTCTTTTCTAAGACGTTTCATATCCTTTCTAGGAACCTTTCTAGGTAGTCTTTTCTAAGACGTTTCATATCCTTTCTAGGAGCCTTTCTAGGCAGTCTTTTCTAAGACGTTTCTCATCCTTTCTAGGAACCTTTCTAGGTAGTCTTTTCTAAGACGTTTCATATCCTTTCTAGGAGCCTTTCTAGGCAGTCTTTTCTAAGACATTTCTCATCCTTTCTAGGAGCCTTTCTAGGTAGTCTTTTTTAAGACGTTTCATATCCTTTCTAGGTAGTCTTTTCTAAGACGTTTCATATCCTTTCTAGGAGCCTTTCTAGGCAGTTTTTTCTAAGACGTTTCTCATCCTTTCTAGGAGCCTTTCTAGGTAGTCTTGTTTAAGACGTTTCATATCCTTTCTAGGAGCCTTTCTAGGTTAGTCTTGTTTAAGACATATCTCAACCTCTTTAGGTAATATTCTTCAAATATTCATCCAATCTTTTCTAAGACATATCTTGCACTTTCAAGGAGCTTTTTCGTCAGTTTTCTCTAAGATAATTCTTCCCGAGCTTTGTCTAAAGCCTAATCTTGTTTACATCAGTTTTCTATCCTTTGTTTGAACCTATTCAGGTAGTTTCCTCTAAAACGTCTCTTATCACGACCTTCTTTAAAGCCAATGATCTACCCTTTCCAGGAACCTCTCAAGATAGTCTTCTGTAAGACATTACTTCATTTTGATGAATCTCTCCTTCAGACACAGTCAATGCATATGATCCAGTCTGAAAAGCATCTTGCTTTAGACAAACATCTTGCTTTAGACAAACATCTTGTCAAACATCTGGGTGGCATCTTTAAGCCCATCTCCAATATTACTCCCTGCAACAGCAAGCGCAAATTTCTGGGTATTCTAGTGTTCAATCTTCTTCCACCTTCAGATCACGATTGGCGAGTGCGTCAATCTACCTCTTCAGGTTTAAGAAGATGGAACAGGGGCAGCTGTCCTACCCCAAAATTTGCCCACACTTTTTAGTGACAAAAACTTTCGAAATTATTTTTAAAAAATTGGGTTTTATAAAAATCTTGGATTCATTTACATTGACATTCGGAATTTTATAAATATTCAATTTAAAGTCTATTTTAAAATATAATAATTTACTATTAAGTTGTTATATTTTAATAAATAGAAAAATGTTGACCAATGCCTCACATACTTTCAATTGGCTTTTTATTCCAAATAAATAACATAGCTCAGTTGGTTTGGAAGTAAGGCTTGCAACTAAAAGGTCACGGGTTCAATTCCCGCTTGGTGCATTTCCATCTTTTTAAAACTATTTTTGATCGTGCATTTCCATCTTTTTAAAACTATTTTTGATCTATTTTACACCTGGACGTACCTGGACACAAGTATGTCCAGATTCTTAATCTTGGTCATCAAGGAAGGTCCATGGGCCTCTGGGTTGGATCTTTTCCTTTTTAGGATTATTTTGACCTAATTTTCAACCTATAAAAAGGCACCTCTCCACCATCTTTTTTCATCAACAATCATCTGACAATTCTTTTACTTTCTCACTTACACATTCTCTCACAAATTTATAAAGTTTTTTCTATACATTTTTCAAAACCTCTTTTCTTTTTTTTGGCCAATGATGACACCTGAGGCCACCATTTGTTTCAAATGATTTTAAAATGTTTTGGCCGATGATTTCATACGAGGCCCCTTATCTCTTTTATTTGTTTTTTGGTTCTAATTGTTAACCACATGATGATATGATCTGATGGTTGTGTTTTAAAATTATATATTTTAACCAACCATTAACCCACGTATGATAACACAGCCACACCTAACAACTTTATACTCTTGTACACTAAAGTCATCCAATCAAAATCCCACTTTATCGATTTTTCAGCCATATCCATAAACCATTGACACTACTCCGAACTCATCTCAAACTTTTCATTCCTCAGGTTACAGTGATGCAAAGATTTCAAACTTAAATCTGATATCCTTCATCAATCTTTCACCAAAGAAATAACAACCTTAGCCTTTTATAAACCATTACCATCATCATTAATCTCATTCACAACACTAAATCAAAATAACATTAAGTTTTATTCTAACGATTCAACCATAATCAACATAATCACATCATTAGTGATCTCATACAATTCATGCTAACAATAAAATTCAAGCTGTAAATTTTTATGCAGGTTCAAAACATAACAGTAGCAACGGTAGTGCGAAAGATTGAATTAGAGCAGAAAAGAAGTAACAACGGTTTTGATAAATGTTCTGTACTGTTCTTCAATTTCCTTTTACAGGTTAAAGAGAAAACATAGAAGATGCAAGAACAATGAGGCTTCAGCAATTCACCAGATCGCATGACTTCACACTCAGCCGCACCATCTACACAGACGCAGTGTCGATCGAAACATAACGAAACATTAATACATCGACCTCACCGTCCTCTCTGACCACCTGCGCCAACGACGGATCCGACTCAATGCACCAACAACTTCATCGCAATCGACGAGCCAATCTGAACCCGAGCAACAATTGGTCTGAAACCGATCTTCATCACATCGCACAACACCTAACGCACCTGAAACAAATCACCGAGTCTGAATCCATAGTAAATTGCTCTCCGATCGGTAACTTTTCGAATCACTTTTTAGTTCGTAGTTGATGCTCGTATCGTGTTTGTTTCTCTGCGTTGTGTGGTTGTTGTTGTTTGTTTTTGCATAGTACAAGAGGAAACTCAAGTCCCCGACGGAAACACGAATTCCCTCCGACGTGATGCAAGCGAGGTCCTCCATCACAGCAACGCATCACACTCTCCGATTGGGAACTCCATCAACATCGACGGTCCCATCGGACACCATATTCTCGCCGGATGCCAACATCGGCCGCGTCACAATACACGACAGCCACGTAAGATTTCCGATCCATATATCTTTTGATGATTTTATTGTTGATTTGCATTTTTGAATCGTAGGATGTAAGGCTTGAATGTTTGATTTCTATTGTTGATACACTGATGGCTTGATTGGGTATTCTGATTTGGTTGAGTTTTCAGGATTGTTGTTATTTGTGTTGAAACTAAATAAGAAAAGAGGAAGGTTGAGCTGAGTGTGAGGAAGAGTAGAATAGAGAGTGTTGTTCGTGAGACATAGTGTATTTTAGAAAGGAAGATTTTGTAAGAATGAACCGAGTGGGATGTTGAAGGGAGGCGGACTCCAATTTCAGCCTTAGGGTTTCATTCTCTTGGTATTGGTCCAGGGGCCTTAAGCCCAACGTTTTACCTTTACACCCCCTGTTAAATTCACTTACTCTTGGTCTTTAACCAATGGGCCCATCGATTTTCTTAGCGTACACCCCTTTTGTTGCGCATAACACCCTTCCTGGAATAAGTTTATTGGTGATTTGGTCTTTCTCTTCAGCCCAGCGGCCAAAACACTACTTGAACCCCCATTTACTGTATCCATTTAATTGTTTTGTTTGTCTACTTTGTTGTTTTATTTTGTTCTTTTTGTATATATATATATATATATATATATATATATATATATATATATATATATATATCAAAAAACATAAAAAATATTAGAATTAGGTTTGATCAGTCTTTATTTTATTTCTTATTAAAAATACCAACAAATACTTGTTTAAATTTTTGACGTGCTTATTTCTAAATTTTCTTTAATTAATTTCGATAAATATTTGTTTGTGAGTTTCTTTACTCTTTCTTATGCATCATTATATATATACGTACTAACTTTTGTTTGTTTTTGCGAGGTATCATTATTTTGAGACTCTTGAACTATTTCATGGACATTTATAATTTGTTCATTTTTGTACATATTTTTGTCGCTTTCATTTTCATTTGGGTCTGTAATAATTCCTTAGTATAATCCCTAGTTGGCAACTTGTAAATCCCTCATCCCGAAGCCTTGTAATAGTTAGGACTCAATATATATCTGCGTGTGTTAGTAATTTAGGGAGTGAAAAGACTTCAAATTTCAATCATTAACTCACTAACTCAAGATTAAATACTCGAATCTAACACACTCGCACACAGACTGTTTTTTTACCTTTTCAAACAAAACAAACGAGCTAAGCAAACTAAGAGCCCGTAGATAACTACGGATGAAAATGGTGCTTACACCTTCCCTTTTCATAACTTACCCCCCGAGCCCGTTTTCTTTTCAAAAGGTCTTTTTTCTGTACTTTTTACCTTTCCTAACATTGGACAAAATAAAAGTCGGTGGCGACTCTTGCTCACTGCAACATTGGTTGCTTACAAAAAATAAAAGTCAGTTCGCCGTGTTACAACGACTCATGCTTGATGAACTGTGTTCATGTCTGATTTCTTGGTATGTCTTAGGAAAGAACTCCACCCTTACATGATCGACGCTTGAGGGGATGTGTACATGTCCAATATCTTGGGCCAGGTTCTGAAGCGGTCATGAGTCAACCCGAATCCAATGAATACTGCCCCAATTAATGATCCACCCAAAAGAACATGGTCGAGTTAATATAGCTAATGGGTTAGGTTGGTTATTTCGGTCCAAGTCTAGCGTAGTTTAACATTTGATTGAGAAATGATTGGGAACCCATTTATTATTGGCGAGGGATATCATGATTCAGGATTGGGAATAATCAAGCCTTATTTCCAATTAACATTAAGATGTCATATCAATATGGAGCAATCACAATAAATTACCTCTAATGATCTTTTGAGTAATGCAGGTCATACCTGCTATATAAGGAGAAGAACGTAATTACCAACCACACTCCATCTTGCGGGGACGTGTTAGATAAGGATTGCACATACAATAAACTCAATGTCAAAATCAACAAATATTTCTCTCTGGATAAACCTTTGCATTGATCGAATGTGTTAAATATGTTTGGATCTCAACCCCAAAAGCTAGCTCGAGAGGTGAGAATGCCCTCACATATTTATACACCCAACAGTCTGGGAACCTAAGCAATGTGGGACTTAAAAAAACTCTAACAAACAGAAATACCAACTTCAACACTCACCCTCACGCCTAGCATGTAAGCCTGAGTCAAATGCCCACATTGCAGTCCTTAACCCGACTCTGGTAGGCGTATATGCCTGGGTCAAATGCACACATTGCAGTCCTTAACCCGACTTTGGTAGGCGTGTAGGCCTGGGTCAAATGCTCATTGTTATGTGCAAGTGTGTGTGGTTAAAGTCCCATATTGCCTATGAATGAGTGGAATGTTGGATTTATAAGAGAGATGACTCATTTACCTAACACCTTAAGGTTTTGGGTTGAGATGTGGTGTCTCCCTCTCTTGTGATCCTGGAGCATTGGTCCCGTTGATGCTCCCGAGTCTCTCGGACTCCCCACCAGAATGTTTATCATATTTTTATTGAGTTACTATTTGAATTTATTTTGCCAATTATTAGTCATAAGGATTGAAAACCAACTGATTCATTCTCTCACACCAACCACAAGTCTTCATTCAAAGGGAACAGACATATCTGATTTCTTAGTCATTGTTTATCCATGGCCTGATTCACAATTTATCAAAAAAATATTAGAAAAAGAGAGAGATTGATTCCCACATGAACACTCACAAGCCAACAAGAGATGCATTTCCCAAGTATGCCAGAGCCAGCTAGCTCATGCTGATGCATTATGTCCATTCCAGTGTTTACATAAACTGTTCAAACTCTTATTTTATTAAACAAATGTCTGAAAGATACAAGAAACTGAGACAGCATTCATGTGCAAATGCTACCAATCCCAATCTCTTATCCTAATAATTTCTGTAATAAAAAACAGACAAGACACTCTTTTTGACTTCCACGTGATCATATCCAACATGCTAATTAATCTCACAGTTCTTTTAATCTAACAATTATCCGGTGCTTAATATATCAATCTTGATGAAATCATAAGGAACCTAAGCACATGTTATGTTCCTGATCTAATCTCATTAGTTTGATTTCCTAAATTCATGAGTATCTACTAGGGATTACTATATGGTTTAATCAGTTTGTTATGTTGACATGGGTTAAAGAGGTGTTACATTTCCAAGAAATTTCTTTGGTCAACCATTGTGTGAGTATCATGTAATGCTCAAATTTAAGCCTATCTTATTAGCTGTCTTTTTCAATCAATGTTAAACAAAAGGGTGGAATATTTGGGTTTCCGTAAAGGGGACTTCCTTACCATAAACTTTAATAACAAGAAAACTTTGTGTATATACATGTAAAAACATCAAGTATGTATAAGTAGCCAATTTCTACTTTTCCATGTTTACATTCACATATGCTACCAACTATTTGAAATTATAAATAGAGGAAATTAGCCATTGGTGAAAATCAATTGGACCATATTTTTATAGTTATTAGTGGTTAGGGTTGGAAATCAAGTCAACTTAGACCTAGTTCAAAATTCAACTATTACCTTGTTAAATTTAGTTCATGAGTAAAATATAAAATGACTATTGAATTCATGATCTAAACTTAGTTGTTTGCGAACGTGAAACTAATGTTTGAAATTGTTCAGATAGGAATGATTTTGAATATTTGGAATTATGCGTTTTACCCTTATATACCAAAAGTAGTTAAAATTGTTTAAGTATAACATGATGTATTGTGCGGACGAACGTCAGATGGAATAAGACGGTGATTGACGTGTTGGAGGGTGGATTTGCCTGCTTAAAGGCTTGGGAGCATTTCCTTTCCAAGTATAACAGGTAGATGAAGAGGTGGGTGCGATAATTCGCCTTAGTGAGGCTATTGTGTGGATCTGAAGAATGGAAAGTCTAGAATGTTCCCTGTCCGACTCTTAGAGTAGAATTTTATTGTGTAGGTCTAGAAGGAGACACCACCAGAATTGGACCGTCTTCGGGAGGAGGAGGAGGAGGTATAAGAGATGGAGCGATAGTAGCTTCAGCGATTGCAACAACTTGTTGTTCAACGACGGATCGAGTGACTTTGGATGTCACCATGCTTGATGAATCTAATGATAGATTTATTGGAGGAGTAGATTAGAACTTCAAGGCAAAAGATCATTGGAGCTTCAAGAAAAAGAATTTTGGATCTTTGGCTAAGAGACGTTTTTTCCTGAAAACTAGCGGAAATTAGAAGTTGATTCCCACATATGGTGCTACTAATCGGATAGGAATTAGAAATGAAAGGTGAGATAGCGAAGTTGTGTCTTACTCCTGTGGTTTGTACTTCTGATGTAGTGGAGAGAGGGCTAACCTGTATGATTATCACTCTAATACCAAAGTCAATGTGAGAAATCAGAAGTAACGTATGAGTGAGAATGACTTTAAATAAAATAAATATCGCGTTTTATTCTTATATAGCAAGAGTGGTTGATGACTGCTTGCTTATGATGCGGCATGCTATCCGGACAATGGTTAGATGTGATCAGACAGTTGTTAATATGTTGGAGGGCAAAATTGCCTACTTATGAACTTGAGGTTCGATCTTGAACCTTTCATGATGAGTCTAGTAAACGGCCCATAACAGAAATCAACTTAATTAACTTGAACTAGTTATAAGTGAATCAAGCTGCAGGTAATAGTAAAACTAAATGGAGTGACTTGATAATAAGACACAACTCCTTGAAACTTTTAGGAATGCAATTTTTGGAGCATCGTAAACATCTAAGCCAATAATAGCATAGTAACATGAATTAGCACGTTTGTTCCAATTGGAGCCGTTTATCATCTGTGGTCACATCACATGGCTAAAGACAATCATTTTTAAGTATTTATTTTAATAAATATTGAACAAGATCCCATGCAATTGGATAGTAGCCAAACTATTTTGAAAAAGAAAGTTGAACAATAAGTAACTTTCAGAACTTTCTTTAATACTAACTTTGGTTTATTAATCATTTACCGTTTGAGTAGCTAAAATCCAATACTATAAGTCACATTCAAAACTGTTTTTAATATTAACTGACCTAAAAGAGTAAAAATTAAAAGCAAGTTGCTACATTGATCAGCTAAAAATGTGGAACCAAATAAAAATGAATATATATTTAGCATTCTGCTATACTGTATATCATGAATTTCACATTCCTTCTCTAATAAAATTCAATATCACCTAACAATTAATAATACATTTCCTCCCAAAATAATAGACTATACTCCAAGAATCACATAGTAGAGTATTGTTATAGGCAATGCAATCAACATTCCAAATATAACCCTGCATAAATACCAAATTCTCTTTTAGCATTTTCATTTGATAGGGATATAAATGGAAAAAGACATTAAAAAAAAATGAGACTCACGCAGTACTGAGTATATCTGGATGAAGATTGTATTCTTTGGCAAACACAAATGGAACAATACCTTGTGGAAGAGCAGCCTGCAAAAATTAAACATTATTATGTTAATAATTAAGGACATTTTGATTAATTGATGATAAAATGAGTTTAACTTGACCTGAACAATTGCAACATGTAAGAGAGCTCCGCGGATACCAACAGTGATTGAGGTTGCCGCGATCACAGCTGGTCCGGTTAAGAACCTAACCGCCATAGAAAATGTTGCAACTCTTTTACCACATGCAATCAGCTTAGGCTGTAATGCCATGAACAAACCTAAACTAAACATAGCCATTCCAAGTCCAGCATCTGATAGTATCGAGATTGAACCTTTTACAATCGACGGCATTTCAATGTGCCACCTGCAATGATCATTCACAACATAAAAAACCTTCAACATTTTTAATAATTCAACTGTTATTACAATAGTTTAGAAGATATTTTTGGTACCTAAATGATATAAGAGACCAAACAAGGCCTATAAGACTTGAATAGGTATTTGGATTTCTGATGAGTTTTCTCCAAACCATGATGAGAATGAGCCTTGTCATGACACTTGCTGGTGGCATCTGTTTGTTTTTGTTTACATTCTCTCCTTCAAAGTCCATTTTCTTATGCTGGCTTATATATGGAGACTTTGTTCCTTCATCAAGTTCAATATCCCTTTCTCTAGGACTCATGTTCTCAATCAATTCATTAACACCTGCATTTCAAATTCCCATAACCAGTGTTAAAAATAATCAACAAAACATAATGAATTTGATGTATGGCATTGTTTTTAGTACCTTTTGATGAAACAGTGTTTCCATGTGGAACATATTTTGAAGGATCAATGGCTCCAAAATCAGTAGAGGCAGGTCTATTAACTGCATGTTTAAGATTCCCTTCAGAAACAGGTGAAGTACTTGAACTCCAAACAAACATGTGTAACTCTTTGTTGTTAGGTCCATTACCATTACCATTACCATTTCCATTTCCATTTCCATTTCCACCACCAATGCTATCTTTCTTCTTTCTTCCAGTACTTGTAGAACCATAAAGCATTGGATTCGGAGGAGGGTAAGAACCATTATTGATATTAAACAACTCACCACTCATACTTCTAGCTCCTCTCTTCTTATTCATCTTCAGCGTCTCGTCTTCGAAATTCGAAGTCCTTGGCGTCGCTCCTTTCGATGATTGCATAGAATAAACATCACCGTTACTCTGAAAACTATTTGTGTAACCGTGTTTCGGACTCGGCGCTTTACTTTGAAACATTGCATAGAAATCAGTTTGGTTAAAACTAGAAGCTCTTGGCGTTGGTTCTCTTGAGGATTGAACCGAATATATCTCAACACCGGTCAGATTCGAAGCTCGTGGCGTCATGTTGTGTAAATGAGATTTGTTGAAAGATCCAGATACCATAGAGTTAGTAGTTGATCTTCTCACAACAACATGAAGTTTACCATCTTCACCTATCTCAGCATCGGTTTGAAGCGGTTCTCTACCGTTGAGCGAAACAACATCAGAATCAACTTTGAATGAAGTTATAGAGGCTGCAGTTTCAGGAAACTGTTCTGTGATAAGAAGTTTAGCAGCTCTATATTCAAACAAGAAAAGCATGAGAGTATACCAAATAACACTTTGTAGAACAACAATTTGCACCATGAGATTTCCTGAGAAATCACCATACATAGCTGTTAAAAGAGGGATTCCCATAACAAGTGTGTTGGGAAGAGTTGAAAGTGAGAAAAGTGTAATAGTCCAATCAAGACTATCTTGGTTTTTTGTGAACATGTTCCATAGGAAAAGAGCAGCAAGAATAACTACTTTTTGAAGTGAATCTGCTAATATGAAATGGTAATTCATAGCATACGGATCATTGGAAGATATGAAATGGAAAGATAGTAACGGAACTGCGAAAACCGCCACGAAACGGTTTATACCAGAACATTGATCTGGTGTGAAGATTTTCCACCAACGAACTGAACCATATGCTAATATCATAGCAACATATAACGGTACAATCGCGGAGAAAACATCGTACATATCCTTACCGGTAATCATGGTTGTAGATAGATCACGGTAGATTAGAAACACAAAAAGAAAGTTTGTGAAATGTTGAAATATGTATTGTTAGAAGTTGATACCTTAATGAGATTTATAAAGGAGATATGTATAGTTTAAAGGTGAAAGTTTGCAATAAAGATTGAAGTTCAAATGTAAAAAGGAGAAGGTTGGATTTTCTATGAATAATATTTGATTATAAGGCTAAGTAGGTGCCATTGTAAACGTTGATGCACATGTAAATTGGGAAGTATTCAGTGATCTGCGGTAGCAGCAAATATAATTTTATAAACTATTATGCCGGTGTGGAAAATGAGCAGTAGATTGGTCATGACCACGTAGGAAGTTCTTCTGCGCGTGTGGTAGATGTCTTTGGTGAGCGGGTATATGTAACGATAATACTTCAACATTTAAGTCTCTAAAATGAGAGACTTGCAAGTGTATGAATAAATTATCCTTAGACATGTGAAGCACCGGTACTCCATTTTAAGTAAAGTAGCAATACTACGTACTAGTACTGGTACGCGTATGGTACACACCCGGTTTGTTAAGGGGGGAGAAGTTTTAATATGAATAACATGTTTGATATGTTTCATGCTATTATGGTATAGTGCAATGTGGCTTCAAGGGTATCCACAATATTTTAAGGTTATGATGTTTGTCAATATAATTGTTAGTAATTGGGTCTCCTCACCTTTAGATTTTTGCATATATCTTAGAATTGAGCATATTTTTATTAAAATGTATTTTGCATGTATAAATCAAATATTTGACCAATAGTCAATGCAAAATGATTCAAGTAAAAAAAATACAACTTGAATCAAGAAACTCATGCAAAGATTACTCAATTCAGGCAAAATAGTGACTTAAGTCATGAACATTTTTATTTCTCAAAGTTTTTGTTTTGGATTCATGACTCGAGTTAGATAAATGCATGACTCGAATCATGAGCATGATATGAAAAATGGATTTTTCCTATGTAATCGTGACTCGAGTCTAATATTCTCTTGACTCGAATCATGATTGTTTAGATTCAAGTTAGAAAAGTACTTGACTCGATTCATGGACTAGTCATTAGCAAGTCATGACTCGAATCAAATTCGTAAAATCTGGGTTTTTTTATCTTGGTTCAAGTCATTCCTTTACTTGAATCAAATCAAACGGTCATTTTTACTCAGTTTAGTTCATTTCTCTGGTTCATATATAAACTAAATTTTTTATTTCTAGCTCATAACTTGCAAAATTTTGTGCATAGCTTGCAAAGAGAATTTTGAATACCCATTCAAAAAAATTAAAAACACAACTCTCTCTATTCAAAAATTAAGAAATTTTTTCTTGTGTTGAATTCGTAAGTTCTTGAACAAGTATATGTGATATTCTTTTTGAAAATCATTATCTTCTATCTCTAGCTAAAAGCCCGTTGTGTGTGTTTTGATTTTGATTTCAACTCTTGGAGAAAGTGTGAAGATCGAGGTTCATTAGTGTTTAATGTCTTGTGAAGATTTTCTATTAGATTAAAGACTTAGTTTTGTGTTTATGGATATTTATATCTAATGAAGAAAAATAATAAGTTCTTATCCAAAAGGAAATTTTGGAAGGATTAAGTGAAGATTGTCGTGAGCGAAATTTGGGAGTTTATAGTTCGTTCAACAATTCAAAGACTTGGACTAGAGAATTTCGGTAGGATCGAGTGAGGATCTATACAGATGAAATCTTGGAAGACTTTGGTTTTAGGAGGGTGAACTGATTCAAGGCCGAGTGGTATCTTAAGGAATTGTAACCTAGTGAGTTGTGTACAACAAAGGTTTGTGGAAATAACCTGTAAAAGCTCAAGTTTTAATAAAACTCTCAAAAATACTCTTGAGGACAACACTAAACCAACATTAAGCTAAACCTTTAAAAATCTCGGTGCGATCTGTTTATCCCTATCACTTTAATTTCTGTCGTTTACTTTATTGCTTTATTTCCTTCCTATATTTTTCTCTATGCTTTTTCAATACTAACACAACTTTTTTGTTTTAAGTAAGTGAACTTTTAAATTAATAATAAGTTTTAAATACCACAACTAACCCCATTGTGCATGGAATCACTTTTTCAACATAGTAACCCTAGAAGCTCAACAGTTGTCCTATTTTATGACACTTTTGAGAGACTCCGACTTGATCTAGGTTATACCTTAATGTTCCAAGGCTCCCTGTTCGAGATCTCTAGCGAGCACGTATAGGTGAAAGACCACGTCACCCTTAGAACAAAGGTCAGACAAGATGAAAATATGAGGACTATCAAGGTTACATACCTTGTAGTAGATGTCTCATTACTGTATTATATCATTGTGGGGAGGCCACCCAAAGTTTGATAGGGGTTGTCTTATCCACTCTACACCTGATTATGAAGTACACACTACCCAACTGGAGGGTCGAAGTGATTTAAGGGAACCAAAAGGTCTCCTAAGAATGTTACCAAAGAAGCCTCGAAACGAGGAGAGTTGGTATGGTCAATGTTGCCATTTTATAGCCATACGCTCAAGAAGTAAATGCCACAAGCTTAGATCCCATTATATAAATGAAGAACAAAAGGTTCACTCCCATAAATGATCTGAAAGAGGTCCTGATTGGGCCCTTTGATATTTGGGTCAGCAAACTAGGCACCTCTATATATGATTTTAAGGAACATGAATTGAACTCCTTTTTAAGGAAAAATTTCATATCATTTCCTTGGGCTCCCACCAACATTCCCGAGATATACGCCATGGTGGTATGCCACCGTCTCGCCATTGATTCCACCGTGAAGCCAGTAGCTTAGCAAACCCGTAAGTTTGTGAGGAAAAGAGGATAACTATTTATAAGGAGGTAGAAAAATTAAGGAATGCCAACTTTATAAATGAGATTAAGTATCCATCCTGGTTGGCTAACATGTAGCAATGCATCGATTTTAATAACATGGATTCTATATGCCCTAAGGAATCATATCCACTACTCAATATTAACCAGCTGATTAATGGGTCCTCCTACTACAAAAATTTGAGTTTCATGGATGCCTATTCAGGCTATAATCAGATAAAGATAAATCCTATGGACGCACACAAAATGACGTTCATGTCCAACCCTGGCAATTATTCTTACAATGCCATGTCTTTCAAACTGAAGAATGCAAGTGTCACCTACCAAAGATTAATGGATGTAGTATTATAAAAGTAGATATTGAAAAACATGGAGGTCTATATCAATGATATGATTGTGAAGACGTCAGAGGATGGAAAGCCACTGTGCAGATTTGGAAGACCTCCTAGAATCAGTCAGGAGGTATAAATGCACTTAAACACCACCAAGTTCTCTTTCAACATGCTGACGGGTAAATTCTTAGGATTTATGCTATCTAGGATAGGGATATAGGCAAACCAAGACAAGTGCTAGGCTAGCACCAACACGAGAAGCCCCTTCAATATTAAAGAGGTTTAATAACTAACCGGTCGATTAGCCGCCCTATCTTGTTTTCTTACATATGCTGGTGAAAAGGCGTTTCATTTATTTGCCACATTGAAGAAGAAGGAAAAATTTGAATGCACAGGCAAGTGCGAGGTGGCGTTTACCAATATGAAGGTCTTCATAGCAACACCACCCATACTAACTCGTCCAGAGACGGACGCACCCCTTTATGTGTATTTGTCAATTACTAATCAAGCGATGAGTTGTATGCTCGCCCAAGAGAAAAGCACAATTAAGCAGTCCATCTATATGTGAGCAACATATTGAAAGGCACTAGGCCAGATACCACAAGATCGAGAGGCTAGCCTTGGCGGTTGTGATAACTACAAGGAATCTCATATCGTACTTCCAAAGGCAACGTGTGATGGTAAAGACCAACTACCTTATTTTCAAGGTTTTGAAGAAGCAATATCTCGCAGGAAGGATGGTGTCATTGTCAATAGAGTTATTTGAGTACAACATTTGGTACATACCCAACGGGAGCATCAAATAACATGTGTTAGCCGACTTCCTGGAAGACTTTAGTTCTTTCGTAGACAAGGACACCTCCACCAACACACACCAAATCACTTATTTCTATCTCTCTCTCTCTCTCTCTCTCAATATCTCTTATCATTTATCTCCCTCTCTCTCTCTCAATAACTTCTTTTTCTACTCTTCTCAAACCCCACCATCTCTCATATTTGTCTCTTGCTCTCATATATCCTAATCCAAAAAACCCATTATTTTTTCTCCAATTTGTTTCCTTGGCTTGGTTGCATTTATTTGTGGGTGATTAAAAATCAAAGGTAAAGTGGGTATTTCAAATTTCCCTCATTCTTTTATCCTTTTTGAGTTGAACCAAAAAACCTTAATTTATCAAAAATATCAATTATCTTAATTTATCATAAATTATTTTCTTACTAATTAATTGGTTTCATTGTTTTCTTTATAGGATGAAGAAATTTTGTGGTACTTTCTAGAGATAAAGTTACTTTTTCGGCTAATCTAGAATCATCGAAAACTCAACATCCAAATGAGAGTATCAAAGTTGTTGGTTATGAATTGTTGGAAACAGATCCAGGAATTAGGCCTCAAATTTCAAGCTATCATCGTCATATCCAAAACGAGGTAAGGAAAGCTTATTTAAAAATAGGTCGTCATCAACCTCCTCACAATTTCGTTTACCCTTGGTCTGTTCAAGGTAAGCAAAATTGTCAATTTTGCAAAAGTTGGTTTGATTTGTATGATTGGATTGATTATAGTGAATATAAGGACCTAGCTTTTTGTTTTCCATATTTTTTGTTTAAAAATGTCTCTAAATATGGGGGGATCACTTTGTGGGAGACGGTTTTGGTGACTAGAAGAATGCTCAAAGGTTGGCTAATCATGCTACTTCTTCCAATAGTCATGTTGATTGTGTGCATATGGGTTATGCTCTCATGACCAAACCAAAGTATTAAGGCCTCGTTTGTTAATCAAACTAAGCAAATGAATGTCGAATATCGTGTTCGTGTAAACACATCCCTTATAGCTACTAAGTTTCTTTTCAGGTGTGGCATGCCATTTAGAGGGAATGGATGTTAGAACAAGATTTGTTCTGATCAATATTCTTAGTTTTGATGATAAAAATGTATATGAATTTTGTATGAGATAATGTGGTACTCTAATACTATGCAATTTCCATTTCAGGAATTATATAAAGAGTATGCACAAAATCAGCGCAAGAAGCACTGACTCAGAAGGTTCAGCATGCAACATCAGAACATGGTCTGGCAAGACATCAGAAGATGGTCAAGCAGAATCAAAACATGGGTCTATGGAAGCATCAAAAGGACTTGAGATCAGAAGCAGAAGCACTGAAGTTCTCATGGTATCACGCTCAGAAGCACTTCAAGGTCAGAAGACAAGAAGATGCTCTGCACCAAGCTGTTTGACTCTGATGATATTCAAACGTTGTTCACACAAACATCAGATCAGAAGCAAGTACTAGCTGGCAGGCTACGCTGACTGACAAAAGGAACGTTGAAAGCTATGAAAGGCAATGTCAGTAGACACAGCGAAAGCAAGGCTCGAGGTAGTTGACAAAAGAGTGAAACATTAAATGCAATGTTGTACGGAATACGCAAAGCATTAAATGCTCCCAACGGTCATCTTCTCAAACGCCTATAAATATGGAGGCAGTTCTTCCAATTGAAATTCAGATTCCTTCCCTAAGGATTATGAAAGAAGCCAATCTAGACGAAGACGATTGGATTCAAACACGGTTGGACCAGATAAACTTGATTGATGAGAAAAGGCTCGCAGCTATTTGTCATGGTCAGCTATACCAAAAGCGTATGATCAAAGCCTTCAACAAAAAAGTCAAAAGTCAAGCATACCAAACTGGTGGCTTGGTTGTCAAACGCATCATCTTACCACAAGGTGATCCCAGAGGCAAATGGACTCCCACCTACGAGGGACCATTCATAATCAAGAAAATATTCTCCGGCGGCGCCATGTTGCTTACCACCATGGATGGCGAGGATTTCCCACACCCTGTGAATGCTGACATAGTCAAAAAATACTTCTCTTAAAAAGAAAAAAAAACAGCTCGCTAAGTTGAAAACCTGAAAGGGCAACTTAGGCAAAAAAAAAAAAATGAGCGTCTCGGTGGATTGAAAACCCGAAAGGGCGGTCCAGGCAAAAATTAGAGACTAAACAAATATTATCCCGGTAGGCTGAAAACCTGAAAGGGCGGCCTAGGCAAAAGTTAGGGAATGAAGCATACAACAGTGTTCCGTTCAGCTGCCTACTCACCATCAAGATTCAACACCTCAAAGACACCGATCAGTCCAACCACTTTCTTCCAACAAGTGAGGGATGAGATGCTCGAAGACAGATTGGCAATAGCAGAGTTGAAACTTGACTGGATTGTTTTCACATAGCTATTTATCTTTATAAATATTTTCCAAAACTTTCTGACAGTTTCCTACTTCTAGGATTGTTGTCTCCCTGTGCTAACCAGCCTATCATGGCTCTTTTTCAAAAATCAATGCAGCTTAGGCTCAAAAATCACTATTTTCACCTTTTTCTGCTTAAATACGTAAGCGTCCCGATGATAATTTTGAATGAACATGTGCATTTGAATATGATTGATGTTTACCAGGAAAAACAGGAATAGCATTCAGGAAATGTCCCAATTATCTGGACATCATCCCATCAGAAGAAAATCCCCAAGAGAAACGCATTTCTCAGCAAATTCCTCAAAAAGATTTTCTCTTCAAAAGAAGTCTTATCCCCCAACAGGGTTGTTCCAGATTACTATCTTCAGAAGGTGTGATCCCCGCACCCGGACTTGGTCAGATAGTGCATCGGAGGATTATGCATCTTCCTCATTCCCATTTGAAAGGGCATCAGAACTTCCAGCTACCTTTCATTCTCAAGAGATATTCAAAGATCCTTCAACAGAATACCAGGGTTCTCAAAGAATTTCCCCAGCCAAGGGTACTCAAACAAGACAAAAGATCATCAACGATCACAATATAGTCATATCCAGATGACTGGCGGAAATTTATTTTCCCAAATAAAAGCTCGACATCTCACATTCATATTCACATTCACATATTCACATTCATACATCATACATCATACATCATATTCATACATCATATTCATACATCATGCATCATACGCATATTCATACACAACATAACATGCATATTTCTCCGGGAATATCTCACATTTACATGCATCATAAACATTGCATATCACTAACTTGATTTTTCAGGTAGACGGATATCTTCAACAAAGATGTTCTCAATCACATGCAATGTTCACCTGAATTCCATGAACGGTTCTCTCAGATATAATCAAGCCGAAGATTCATTCTGATCACTTACCAACTCAAAAACAAACATCGAAGATCTAAAGTCGATACCTCAGACGGTTCCAAAACGATCTAGCATCACAGATCTAAAGCGATACCTCAGACGGTTCCAGAATGATCTAGCATCACAGATCTAAAGCGATACCTCAGACGGTTCCAAAACGATTTAACATTGCAGATCTAAAGCGATACCTCAGACGGTTCCAGAACGATTTAACATTGCAGATCTAAACCGATACCTCAGACGGTTCCACAATGATCAACTTCCAAAATCTAAATCGGAAAAACTTTGGACAAGTTCCGTAACGATTATCTTCCAAGACTTAAAGCGGTAACCTTGGACGGTTCCGAAACAGTCAACACAAAGACTTTCAAATCCTTCATCAAGATATAATCAATGGATTCATTCTGATGAACAAACCCTCAACCCATTTACCAGGTGGCATCTGAAAGCCCATCTCAGGTAATGTTCCAATCTGCCAACAACATTTCGCAGACGACATTCAAATGCAACTTCCAACATCTCTTCTGATCAAGGTAAGTGCAAATTTTCAGGGCATCTAAATATTCAATCATCTTCTACCTTCAGATTTCAGACAATCTCTTCAGGTTTAAGAAGATTGAATAGAGGCAACTGTTATACCCCAAAATTTGCCCGCATCTTTTTTCAAGAAAACTCCAATCTGAAAATTAAGAGTCTCATATAATCATGGATTTTTATTTCAACAAATATCCTGACATATGAAATACTTAGTTTTTAGAATTTTTCTTATACAGTAATTTGGCTTGCAGTTGAATTTATTCTTACGCAAACGCCAAATACTGTTTATTACTTCACACATGCTATTTATTTATTTACAGATAAATAGTACTGACACAATTGGTACAGAGTTAAATCTTTTTGCAAGCGCAGAATCAGGAAACTCAGACTGTACTGGTAACAAGTAGATTATTATTATCTTTTGTTTCCCACTAATTTGTGTACTATATTCCATTATTTTCAAAAATCTTTTCAAATCTCTTTTTCAAAAATCAAATCCTAACTTTATTCTCCACATCTCTCTTTTTCCCAACACTATCATACACTTTCTTTCAAATCTTACTTCCACTCAAATTTTCCTTTTGTACGGAATCACATCATTCCCCAACGTCTCTATCCTTCTTTCCATTCTATAAATACCTCCCATTTTCTTCCATAAAATCTCACATCAAATTCTAATTCATCTCTCAAATTTCCACTTCATAATCCATCCTTTCTTCTTCCCCGACAAAATGGCGAAGCGGTGGGAAACGTGTTTTCTTATGGTCATCACCATTGCTACGGTGATCATGTCTTTCTTCTGTCTACATAGCCCGGAACACTGTGGACCTGGGATGCTTATGCTCCCAATCATCTACATGTTACTATTTGTAGCATGGGTTATCAATCGTCATTCTTAAAATTTGCCGTATTTCTTATTTCTTAAATGTACCGTTTATTCGTCTTACTGTTCAATATAGTATGTAATATTTGTACTGTCAGTATTAAATGTTGTACTATTTGTCATAATATTGCTTAAATTACTCAGATAATATTTTATGTGTTTTCTTCCAGTCAAATGTTCATTTTTCTGTGCATTAAATGATTTTCAGGGTTATTATCGGTAATTTTGCCCGCATACAGTAAATATTGGTTATTTATTATGTCTGTGT
Source organism: Vicia villosa (assembly GCF_029867415.1). NCBI lineage: Eukaryota > Viridiplantae > Streptophyta > Magnoliopsida > Fabales > Fabaceae > Vicia > Vicia villosa. The sequence goes on along the minus strand of NC_081180.1, from coordinate 13,315,568 downwards.
TTTTCAACAAGTCATGTAAATAAACTTTCATTTTTCACATAAAACAAAAACAAAAACAACAAAAAAAGAAAATTAACTTTGACTGTTGATTTTTCACTCTAACTGCTACACCAATACCTGGACAGTCAGTTGACAGCCAAATTGCTGGCAGTACAATTCTCAGTGTTTTGTACCATCAATCAAATCAATCTTTCACAATTCAAAATTCCAAGATTTTTGTTCTAGAAGTCTTCTGAATATCACGCGATTAGCAGAGACTCAACACTGCACAAAAATCAGGTACGCTTAACTGTCTCCTACATAAACAGTCCCTGACTAGGGTTTTCTTGTTTTTACAGGAGAAACAAGTTTTTGAGAGCTCAAATGGATTTCATACACATCCATATATCTCAAAGTACCATCATACAAATTTTCAAACTTCAATTCACTCAGACGCACCGTCAGCAGCTCAAACAGTCAACAGACGACCCGTTTGACCAAAAAGTCAACAGACAGTCAAAAATGAATTTTTTTGTCAAAGTCCATATTTTGTCAAAGGATTCATCATTTGATCATTGGATGATCATAATTCATCAAGGAAAGATCAAAAATCAACAAAACCCTAAGATTCAAAATTAGGGTTTTTGCCTGAAAAGTCAACTCAACTTTGACTGATCATAACTCTCTCATCCTTCATCCAAAAAATTCAAACCAAAGCTTATTTTGAAGGAAATTCAATTATCTTTCAAATTCCATTGATCCCATGGTCATTGGATTCACCATTTGAAAAATATGATCAAAGACATTACAGGTCATTTTCAAAGTCAACAAAAAGACACTTTTTTCAAAAGGACACACAAGGAGCATCAAAAATCATTTTGACATGAGACCAAAGACATTGGTTAGAGGACTCTTTGAGGTTTCCAAAAAGTGCAAGATCTCCTTCATATGACAAAAATTGAAGGATTTACACCTTGTTGAAGTTGGCCAAAATTTTGAAAATGCATAAAACCAACATTGCTCAAAAATGCATTTTTTCCAAATGGGGCCAAGTTTTCATGGTTCAAACATCATTTCCACAATATTATGGGCCTCCCACGACCAAGACCAAGCCCATAACATTTTTCTCCATTTTTTTGATTTAATTTTATCATTTAAGATTAAATTAAAAAGGAAAAAAGGAAGGATAAAGCATAGCTTATTTTCTAAGCTAAAGTCTCCACATGGGACTTAATTATTCAGCAAGGAAGGCAGCAAGTCAAGCCTAGAGCAAGAGGTGTGGAGATCAAGCAATGTTGGCTTAAATCTTAAGCTTAAAAGTCAAAAATTCAACAAAGCTCATGAATACTTCTTAGCTTATTTTCTAAGCACTCCATGGCTTATATAAAGGCAAGAATACTTCCCAAACAAGAGGAGAGCCAACACACACGAAATTATAGCTCAAGCATAGCATAGAAACATCATAATCCTCAAAAAAATCTCTAAGCTATGTAATTTTCATTTTCATATTTCCAATCAATATCAATACAAACAAACACTTTCAATCATCTTTTGAGATCATATAGAGTAAGAATAAACCCTTAATATGGTCCCATGAGAGTCGTAGCACGTGCATAGTGTTCTTCATATTCATACATGATCAATTTTCGTTTTCCTATATTCAATCAGTCTCAATGTAATCTAATCATCCTAATGTGTTCATGAGGTCCTATTGGGAAGATCTGGGCTCTAACATGTTAGTTTCCACGTGAGGATAGCTCTATGCCATTAACAAGTGTTCATGCATGTTCCAACTTTGATTTCTTCGAATCCATAACTACAATACTCAAACAGCGAAACTAACGTCATATTTGGACTCAGAGCATCCTAATTAGGGGATCTGGGTCATTTATTTTTATTCCTAACACTTATTTTTGCAGGTTGATGAAGCTACCAAAAATGGCATTTTTACTGTACAAATAGAGGAGGTTTAAAACCCCCGCTATCTGTTTAAAAAATAAAGGAGATGGAGGTTGAAGACGACCACGCGTCCAAGCGTGGTTCGTCAGTCAAAATTGACCATTCTATTTGCACGCGTGGCACATCCCATGCTCCTCATTTGCTGGTCAACTAGAATGGGTCCCACGCTGGACTCTCAAACTCTGCATGATCACATGCTGTCTCCTTATCCATGCGCCTCATGTGACTTTAAATCTGAGCCACAAGATCTCCTCATAATTTAATCCAACGCCCCAGACAAAGCAGTCCTTACCATGGACTCTCAATCCCACCACACATGATCGGTATCCTTTTACTTTCTATTTTATTTTAATTTTCTTTGTAAAATTAATTAAAAATAGTTTTAAAAATCCAAAAAATACACAAAAAATATTTTTAGACTTCTAAAATAATATATTATTTTCTGAAATAAAAATATTTTATTTTTCTTCAAAATTTCAATATTTTGCATAATTAATTAGTATATATTTATATATTTGCTTTTTAATTATTCTAACCAATCAAAAAATCATAAAAAAAAAGTGTTCTTCATGTTAAATATTGTTTATATATTATAAACTAATTTTCTACATATTTTGAATAATTTTCTCTTTAAGTTTTAATTATTGGTATAATTATTTGCATAATTATGTTTTAATTAACTTAAATCAATTTCAAATCAATTCCAAAAATTCCAAAAAAATTAGTTTTGTTTTAAAATTAATTGACAAATATTTTGTACATATTTTAAACTTAATTTCTAGGTTTAAATCTATTTTCATCTTTTTTTCTTCATTTTAATTTAATTAATCACGCATTAATTATAATTAAAATCAATCATAAAAAATCCAAAAACATGCCTTTTATTTTTCTTGCAATTTAAATTCCTAGATAAATGTATAGGATGTCAAATTCATGTAAATAGGCTAGTTTACATTTCCTGCACAATCGATGTAATAGCGTAGATTTACTTTCCGCACTTTACATTTCCGCATTTTAATTTCCAGCAAATATAAACTGCGTGTATGTCAAAGATAAAATTGAACCGTTAGATCACTAACTTCAAAGATAAAATATCTGAATACAATCACAAATCACATTTGCACCTCTTAAGGTAATCCCTTCACATTCTTTTCAAAATCAAAGTCAAAATTCTACTATTTCGAGTACAAAATCGAACCTTGCGTTTATATCCGGTGAAAGGATAGATTTTTAAAGGAAATAGGATAAAGACCTTACAACTCAGGGTAGACCTCCTAGTTTGCTTGCTCAAATCAAAACAAACAAAATTCTCATACACTGTTGTTTTTCAAAACAAAACTTCCCAAAAAGACATTACTTTGTATACATCCAAACACGGATTATTACAAAGTTAACGTTCTTTTCAAAACATCTTTCGAAAGATAAACAAGCATTTTGTATACATCCACACACGGATCATTACAAAATTCAATTTACAAAAGTATTTGAAACCACATATGAGCATTCTAAAGCAATTGAAAAGTGATCGAAAAACAAGTGAGCTAAGCAAACTTAAGAGCCCATGGATAACCATGGATACAAAGGGTGCTAACACCTTCCCTTTGTATAACCTACCCCCTTACCCATAATTTCTTAAAGGTCTTTTTTCTGTTTCTTTTATAAACCTTTCCTTAATTGGATAAAATAAAAGGTCGGTGGCGACTCTGTGAATTTTCAAAAATGCGAAAGCATTAAGCGATAAAAAAGAGTCAGTTCACGTATCTCTCCAGAACAGAGGTATGGCCCGGAATTAAAAAACGGAGGTCCACAGAACTGGCGACTCTGCTGGGGAGATACTTTCAAAAACAAAATGTTTTCAAAAGGGGTTACCTTAAGAGAATAGATCACTTCGATGTTTTCAATTGATTGACTTGATTGCTCTATTTTTCAAAGGTTTGTTTGGGTATTTTGCTTGTGTGAAAGATTCTAACCCGAATCTCGAGATACCTTAAGTATATGACAATAGACCAAGGAAACTGTACGGCATGTACCGATACGGTTAATCTGGTAGTCATCGTTAGTGCGATACTTTGGTTTATACTGATGTCCCTTGAAAACGATCAAGGAGTATATTAGGCTTCCGAAATGTCATTAAACACTAATTTGTCTTAGAACCTTTTTTAGTTGAACTTAACTTGTGGCCTATTAAGTGGCTGGCTTTGAAATTGATCGAAGTTAGTTATCCTCGAGGAATATTTTGATCGGCCGCTCGAGCGCCGCATTGAGATGTTACTTCCAAGGATCATAGAACCCGAATACTATTCTAGGACAGGTTTTAACCAACTCAACTTCAGTGGGGAGGGTATCACCTATCAGCTCCATGCAAGCCTTTAAACCTAAGGCTATTGTTTGATTTGTCTTTGTGTGCCACATGTTTGCATCATAAGCATATCATTTTTGCACCAAACACTTCAAGGATCAAAGAGTTTACCTTTGTTTTTGCAAGTAATGGCTCCCGCCACCAAAGATTACATCCGAATCAACATCTCAACGATACCATCTGAACTAAAAGACTTAGTGTCAGAATTCCCTAGGAATGTTCAATTCACTGAAAGGCATGGTCACCTACTCCATTTGGTTACCTCAAAATTTGAAGAAGACATGATACGGGTCCTGTTCCAGTTCTTTGACCCTGAACATCATTGCTTTACCTTTCCTGATTACCAGTTGGTACCCACTTTGGAAGAATTCTCTGAACTAATTGGATTGCCTATTCGAAATCAATTACCTTTCGCTGGTTTAGAAAGGATTCCAAAATCTAAAGTCATTGCTGCTGCTTTACATCTGCGGAAATCAGAAATCGAGTCCAATTGGGAAACAAAGAGTGGAGTTAAGGGTTTGCTTGCCAAGTTCTTATTGGAAAAAGCTCGACTACTGCTAGAAAACAAAAGTTATCCAGCTTTTGAGGAAGTTATGGCACTTTTGATCTATGGGTTGGTTTTATTCCCAAATCCCGACCAGTTCATAAGTGTACACATCATCAACCTTTTCCTAAACCGTAACCCGGTACCAACATTGCTGGGAGACATTCTACATTCTCTACACACTCGTACCATGAAGAAACGAGGAACTCTCATGTGCTGTATACCACTACTGGCTAGGTGGTTTACATTTCATCTTCCCCGATCAGTGTTGAGAAATGAACAAAGAATGCAATGGTCTCGCAGGATTATGTCTTTGTCTCATTCAGATATCCGGTGGAACAACTTCTTTCAAAGAGACATTACTATCATTGATCATTGTGGAGAGTACCCTAATGTGCCACTCCTTGGCATCAAAGGAGGCATCACTTACAATCCCTCTTTAGCTCTACGCCAATTCGGATATGCAAGGAGCAACGGTCCTCATGACATGATTATCCATGGCATTGTGTTTGATTACGAGAATGATTCTCATAGACACCGACGAAGGTTCATACATGCATGGGGCAGTGTCTATAGAATAGAAAGCAAAACTCTAGGGCAATGGAATTCTATTCCTATGGAACCTTACCTCAGATGGGTCCGCACTCATGCTCAGAAACTCCTTATGCCATATCCTGCTGTTCTACCTGTGACTATTGAACCAGAGGTCGAAGGATATGAACCTCAACTTATTCTACACCCGGACATGCCAACTGACCTAGAAGAGTTGCAAAAATCTTGGGTTCAACTCAAAGAGGAAAGAGACACCTTCAAATCATACTGTCAAGACTATGAGAGAAGGATATTGGAGCTCACTGGACAGCTTCAAGAAGAACAGCAGATCAACACATTCCTGGGGGCAAAGAGAAAGCGTCCACGGGAGACCTGAAGGATCATTTATTTTATTTCTGTCTTGTAAGCCCAAATGAGGCAAAGATAAAAGAAGCAAAAAAAAAAAAGAGAAATAAATTGATTAACTAACGTTTGTTTCTTCTTTAACAAATCTAAACTCTAAGATCCTTGAAACATTGCACACACATTTCACTTCATGCATTGCATATACATTGCATTCATATACATTGCACATACATTTCATACATTGCATACACATGGCATCCAGTCATACACATTGCATAACAGGTTCACATGACGAATTTCTCATCTTCTCGCTGTTTATTTCAGTCAGAAGAGATGGAATCTGAAATGAGCATCAAGAATCTCGAAGCACAGAATGCCCAAGTTCAAGTGGCAATTCTGGAACTGGCAAAGGGGCAACAAGAACTGAAAGCCCTGATAATCAAGAAGAAAAAGAAGCCCGAAGGATCTGTAGGCTTGAGTCACCTGAAAAGAAAGATCAAAATCCCAGTCAAAAAGTTCAAAAAGCCACCAATCCCTGAAACAGTCGGTGATGATGAACAAGAAGACAATTAAAGCAACCAGGGTTCTGCTAAACCCTCTCTCCCTTCAAATGAAGAAAATGATCATTCTGGGGACGAACCGGATGATGAAAAATACCAACAGCTGGAAGACCGTATGAAAGCTATGGAGATACAAAAAATACCTGGCTTAGATTTCAATGATCTAGGGCTCATCTCGGATGTTGTTATCCCTCCAAAATTCAAAGTTCCTGTCTTTGCAAAATATGATGGAGTTTCTTGCCCGAAACTACATCTAAGATCCTATGTAAGGAAGATACAACCTCATACAACGGATAACAAATTGTGGATTCACTTCTTCCAAGAAAGTCTGTCGGGTACACAACTCGAGTGGTACTATCAGCTGGAAAATACCAAGGTTCATACTTGGGAAGAATTAGCTGCTGCTTTTTACAAACAGTACCAATACAATGCTGATCTTGCGCCAACCCGTACTCAACTAAGGGGCATGTCTATGGGACCAAAAGAAAGTTTCAAAGGATATGCACAAAAGTGGAGAGATATGGCTGGAAGGGTTCAACCACCCTTATCTGATCGCGAACTAGTTGACATGTTCATGGGCACTTTAACTGGCCCTTTCTATAGCCATTTGTTGGGAAGCTCATCATCAGGTTTCACTGACCTGATACTGACCGGAGAACGTGTCGAAAGTGGCATTCAAAATGGAAAAATTCAAATAGGTTCCTCCTCTGGTACTACAAAAAGGCCCATCAGCGGGAGAAATGAGGTCAATGCAACACAAATTCAGAAAAGTCACAAAAGTGAGCAGCATCAATCTGTAGGGGCAGTTCTGATCTCCGCATCTGCACCTCAAAAAGATCAACAGCCAAAATATACGCATCGACCAGATGCACCAAGAAGAAATTTCACCAGAATCAACATGCCAATCTCTCAGGCATTGCAGCACTTGCTAAAAGCAGATCTGATCACATTAAAAAGTCCTCCAAAGAATGTCAACACTTCCTCTCCGAATTATCGCCCTGATGCAACATGTGCCTATCACTCAAACTTTCCAGGACATGACGCAGATCACTGCTGGGCCCTGAAAAATAAAATACAAGATATGATAGATGCTGGTGAAATTGAGTTCGATCCTCCAGAAACTCCAAATGTCATCACAGCACCTATGCCAAAGCATGACAAAACTGTTAACGCTATCCTGGACACTGTTTACATCTATGATGTGAACGAATTATCAACTCCACTCTACGAAGTCAAAGGAAAGCTAATCCGAGCTGGTTACTTCCTAGGGTGTGACCCCGACTGCTTTTACTGCTCCTGCCTGCCCAATGGTTGTGAAAATCTGAGGATGGGAATTCAAAAATGGATGGATCGCCGTATCATTATGTCTGAGAGGCTCCCTTCTATGGACGTGTTGTGCGAAGTCTTTGCAAACGGGATGAGAATAGAGGATGCCTCAGTGATCTCCAGCTTACCATTCAAAATCTCTGCCAAGGCTCCATTCAAAATTTCTGCTACACTCAAAGTGGCATCAGTAGTCATTGCTAGTCCAACTCCATTTCCATACTCCTCAGACAAAGCTGTCCCATGGGGATATGACACTAATGTTTATGTTCATGGAATTAAGCAGGGTACCTCGACTGAAGAGACCGCAAAGTTAACTACTCCAACTGTGGGTAATATTGTGGGTACCAGCAAGATCACGAGAAGTGGAAGAATCTTTTCACCAGAAATTTCTCCAAATGTTGCTGCTGGTCAAGTCCGAGTCCCAGTTCCTAATCAAAATGTCAACGCTTGAGTCACCTGAAAAGAAAGATCAAAATCCCAGTCAAAAAGTTCAAAAAGCCACCGATCCCTGAAACAGTCGGTGATGATGAACAAGAAGACAATCAAAGCAACCAGGGTTCTGCTAAACCCTCTCTCCCTTCAAATGAAGAAAATGATCATTCTGGGGACGAACCGGATGATGAAAAATACCAACAGCTGGAAGACCGTATGAAAGCTATGGAGATACAAAATATACCTGGCTTAGATTTCAATGATCTAGGGCTCATCTCGGATGTTGTTATCCCTCCAAAATTCAAAGTTCCTGTCTTTGCAAAATATGATGGAGTTTCTTGCCCGAAACTACATCTAAGATCCTATGTAAGGAAGATACAACCTCATACAACGGATAACAAATTGTGGATTCACTTCTTCCAAGAAAGTCTGTCGGGTACACAACTCGAGTGGTACTATCAGCTGGAAAATACCAAGGTTCATACTTGGGAAGAATTAGCTGCTGCTTTTTACAAACAGTACCAATACAATGCTGATCTTGCGCCAACCCGTACTCAACTAAGGGGCATGTCTATGGGACCAAAAGAAAGTTTCAAAGGATATGCACAAAAGTGGAGAGATATGGCTGGAAGGGTTCAACCACCCTTATCTGATCGCGAACTAGTTGACATGTTCATGGGCACTTTAACTGGCCCTTTCTATAGCCATTTGTTGGGAAGCTCATCATCAGGTTTCACTGACCTGATACTGACCGGAGAACGTGTCGAAAGTGGCATTCAAAATGGAAAAATTCAAATAGGTTCCTCCTCTGGTACTACAAAAAGGCCCATCAGCGGGAGAAATGAGGTCAATGCAACACAAATTCAGAAAAGTCACAAAAGTGAGCAGCATCAATCTGTAGGGGCAGTTCTGATCTCCGCATCTGCACCTCAAAAAGATCAACAGCCAAAATATACGCATCGACCAGATGCACCAAGAAGAAATTTCACCAGAATCAACATGCCAATCTCTCAGGCATTGCAGCACTTGCTAAAAGCAGATCTGATCACATTAAAAAGTCCTCCAAAGAATGTCAACACTTCCTCTCCGAATTATCGCCCTGATGCAACATGTGCCTATCACTCAAACTTTCCAGGACATGACGCAGATCACTGCTGGGCCCTGAAAAATAAAATACAAGATATGATAGATGCTGGTGAAATTGAGTTCGATCCTCCAGAAACTCCAAATGTCATCACAGCACCTATGCCAAAGCATGACAAAACTGTTAACGCTATCCTGGACACTGTTTACATCTATAATGTGAACGAATTATCAACTCCACTCTACGAAGTCAAAGGAAAGCTAATCCGAGCTGGTTACTTCCCAGGGTGTGACCCCGACTGCTTTTACTGCTCCTGCCTGCCCAATGGTTGTGAAAATCTGAGGATGGGAATTCAAAAATGGATGGATCGCCGTATCATTATGTTTGAGAGGCTCCCTTCTATGGACGTGCTGTGCGAAGTCTTTGCAAACGGGATGAGAATAGAGGATGCCTCAGTGATCTCCAGCTTACCATTCAAAATCTCTGCCAAGGCTCCATTCAAAATTTCTGCTACACTCAAAGTGGCATCAGTAGTCATTGCTAGTCCAACTCCATTTCCATACTCCTCAGACAAAGCTGTCCCATGGGGATATGACACTAATGTTTATGTTCATGGAATTAAGCAGGGTACCTCGACTGAAGAGACCGCAAAGTTAACTACTCCAACTGTGGGTAATATTGTGGGTACCAGCAAGATCACGAGAAGTGGAAGAATCTTTTCACCAGAAATTTCTCCAAATGTTGCTGCTGGTCAAGTCCGAGTCCCAGTTCCTAATCAAAATGTCAACGCTTGAGTCACCTGAAAAGAAAGATCAAAATCCCAGTCAAAAAGTTCAAAAAGCCACCGATCCCTGAAACAGTCGGTGATGATGAACAAGAAGACAATCAAAGCAACCAGGGTTCTGCTAAACCCTCTCTCCCTTCAAATGAAGAAAATGATCATTCTGGGGACGAACCGGATGATGAAAAATACCAACAGCTGGAAGACCGTATGAAAGCTATGGAGATACAAAATATACCTGGCTTAGATTTCAATGATCTAGGGCTCATCTCGGATGTTGTTATCCCTCCAAAATTCAAAGTTCCTGTCTTTGCAAAATATGATGGAGTTTCTTGCCCGAAACTACATCTAAGATCCTATGTAAGGAAGATACAACCTCATACAACGGATAACAAATTGTGGATTCACTTCTTCCAAGAAAGTCTGTCGGGTACACAACTCGAGTGGTACTATCAGCTGGAAAATACCAAGGTTCATACTTGGGAAGAATCAGTTGCTGCTTTTTACAAACAGTACCAATACAATGCTGATCTTGCGCCAACCCGTACTCAACTAAGGGGCATGTCTATGGGACCAAAAGAAAGTTTCAAAGGATATGCACAAAAGTGGAGAGATATGGCTGGAAGGGTTCAACCACCCTTATCTGATCGCGAACTAGTTGACATGTTCATGGGCACTTTAACTGGCCCTTTCTATAGCCATTTGTTGGGAAGCTCATCATCAGGTTTCACTGACCTGATACTGACCGGAGAACGTGTCGAAAGTGGCATTCAAAATGGAAAAATTCAAATAGGTTCCTCCTCTGGTACTACAAAAAGGCCCATCAGCGGGAGAAATGAGGTCAATGCAACACAAATTCAGAAAAGTCACAAAAGTGAGCAGCATCAATCTGTAGGGGCAGTTCTGATCTCCGCATCTGCACCTCAAAAAGATCAACAGCCAAAATATACGCATCGACCAGATGCACCAAGAAGAAATTTCACCAGAATCAACATGCCAATCTCTCAGGCATTGCAGCACTTGCTAAAAGCAGATCTGATCACATTAAAAAGTCCTCCAAAGAATGTCAACACTTCCTCTCCGAATTATCGCCCTGATGCAACATGTGCCTATCACTCAAACTTTCCAGGACATGATGCAGATCACTGCTGGGCCCTGAAAAATAAAATACAAGATATGATAGATGCTGGTGAAATTGAGTTCGATCCTCCAGAAACTCCAAATGTCATCACAGCACCTATGCCAAAGCATGACAAAACTGTTAACGCTATCCTGGACACTGTTTACATCTATGATGTGAACGAATTATCAACTCCACTCTACGAAGTCAAAGGAAAGCTAATCCGAGCTGGTTACTTCCCAGGGTGTGACCCCGACTGCTTTTACTGCTCCTGCCTGCCCAATGGTTGTGAAAATCTGAGGATGGGAATTCAAAAATGGATGGATCGCCGTATCATTATGTTTGAGAGGCTCCCTTCTATGGACGTGCTGTGCGAAGTCTTTGCAAACGGGATGAGAATAGAGGATGCCTCAGTGATCTCCAGCTTACCATTCAAAATCTCTGCCAAGGCTCCATTCAAAATTTCTGCTACACTCAAAGTGGCATCAGTAGTCATTGCTAGTCCAACTCCATTTCCATACTCCTCAGACAAAGCTGTCCCATGGGGATATGACACTAATGTTTATGTTCATGGAATTAAGCAGGGTACCTCGACTGAAGAGACCGCAAAGTTAACTACTCCAACTGTGGGTAATATTGTGGGTACCAGCAAGATCACGAGAAGTGGAAGAATCTTTTCACCAGAAATTTCTCCAAATGTTGCTGCTGGTCAAGTCCGAGTCCCAGTTCCTAATCAAAATGTCAACGCTCGAGGCAAAGAGCCACAAGTTGAACAAATTCAAACCCCGGTGGAGATCACTGCTGAGGATCCATCAAAGCAAGAAATGGAGGAAATATTGAAAATCATCTGCAAGAGTGATTACAATATTGTTGAGCAACTGGGGCACACCGCTTCAAAAATCTCAATGCTATCTCTGCTAAAATATTCAGAAGCTCATGCCAAAGCTCTGATGAAGTTCCTGAAAGCCGCGCATGTGCCTCAAGAGATCTCAGTCGACCAATTTGAGAATTGTGTTGCCAATCTAAGCGTGAGCAATGGTCTCGGTTTCTCCGATGTGGATCTAACCCCTGCTGGAAAAAATCACAACAAAGCCTTACATATCTCTATTGAATGTAATGGCACCACTCTATCTCATGTGCTAGTAGATAACGGTTCTTCTCTGAACGTGTTACCGAAAACAGTACTAGAAAAGCTTGACTTCGAAGGAATTGTGTTACAACCAAGTGATGTTGTGGTAAGAGCCTTTGACGGGTCAACCAGAACGGTATACGGAAAAGTGAATCTCCCAATCAGAGTGGGTTCTCAAATCTTTGATTCTATCTTTTACGTAATGGAAATTCACCCAGCCTACTCCTGTTTACTTGGACGCCCTTGGATACATGGGGCAAACGCTGTAACTTCTACCCTGCATCAGAAGTTAAAATATCCAGTAAAAGGAAAGATTGTCACAGTCTATGGCGAAGAGGAATATGTGGTTAGTCACCTAAGCAATTCCAAATATGTTGAGTTGGAGGACGAATTCATCGAAACTCCATGCCAATCTTTTGAGGTGGTCTCTCCAGATGTCTCTACCACCAAGCATATTCCTGCTACTCCAACTACAACTATGGCTTCTCTCAAAGATGCCAAAGCCATGATTGAACAGGGTGATTGCACATATGGGGACAACTTCCCGATATACCCTACAAGTCTGACAAACTAGGTCTGGGCTATGATAGTGAAAATCAAAAGAATGATCAAAGTCCTCGTTCTGGAGGATTAATGTCACACTTCGTCAGCCAAGAAGTAAACGCTGTTGAAGATGAAGGAGTGTTCATGAACCATATCATTCAGCCATATCCAGATGAGATTCCACCCATTTCCATGGGAATGTGGGATGTTGTGGGAGAACCAAACGGCGGGTATAATTATCAGTATGCCGCACCTCAGAATTCTTATATTGCTATGGAAGACCTCATCCCGACTGGATGGGGTGATCAAATTGGAAATGACGAAAGTTTCACAAATCCCGTCACTGAGCAATATCAAAATCCACCCAAAGAAGTATGGGACACGCTAGGAGAACCCAGCGGCAAATATGACTATGTGGTGAAATATTCCGCTCCTCTAAGCTCACAAATTGCTGTGAAGGACATTGTCCCAACTGGATGGGATGAACATTACGATGACAATTTCGCTTTCGAAGAAGCCAGGGAAATACCAAATAACGAGGGTTGCTTTCTGTCAGCATACGCTCCTCATCAGGATGCACAAGTCTCTATTCAAAGTATCATCCCGACTTCATGGGACGGCCTTATCGAGCATCTCGCTCAGCCAACAGAGATATCTCAGCCTGGGCTCTCGTATCCACCAGAGTATATCCCTTATCCCGAAGGATCACCGGCTCATTTTCCCACTAATGAAATCAATGTTGTGGAAGATGAAGAAGACAACTACAACTGGAACAGCTGGATACTCCCTGCTCACAACAGTGGATTGAACAACTGGAAAGCTGAGGATGTGATCTCCTTTGTCCAAGAGTAAATGCCATTTCCTGTTTACTTTGTGTATATTGTGCAAAGATAAAAATGGTTCCTGAACAATCGAACCATGAGCTTGAAAGCCGTGTGCCTTAGCACACTGGCCCTTCTATAAGGGCTTATCATATCATGATCATGTGCATTCAATAAAATCATGGGACGCTTGCATATTTAAATTTTGTGATCCTTTTTCCTTCTTTCTTCGCTTTCAAATAGCTATGTTTTTTCTTCACACACACTCACATAATTAACATGCAGATTCACATACACTCTGGATCCAGTCAACAACGATTATGCTATTGCCCGTCATGACTTTGAAAGTCCGATCTACCAAACTGAGGACGAAAGTGAGAAAGATTGTGAAGTGCCAAGGGAACTTGCAAGGCTGCTAGAACAAGAAGACAAGGCCATACAGCCTCACGAGGAGCCAATTGAGGTCATCAACTTGGGCAGCAACGAAGAAAAGAAAGAAGTCAAAATAGGGGCTGATTTAGAACACAGCATCAAGCAAAGACTGATTCAAATGCTGCGAGACTACGTCGAGATATTCGCCTGGTCCTATGAGGATATGCCAGGCCTTGACACAGACATTGTAGTTCATCGCCTGCCAATCAAAGAAGGTAGCATTCCAGCCAAACAGAAACTACGAAGGAGCAGGCCTGATATGTCAAAAAAGATCAAAGACGAGGTTGAAAAACAGTTCAATGCCGGATTCCTAAAAGTTGTAAGTTATCCTCCTTGGATAGCTAACATCGTGCCTGTACCTAAAAAAGACGGGAAAGTCAGAATGTGCGTGGACTACAGAGATCTGAACCGGGCAAGCCCCAAAGATGATTTCCCTTTACCACACATCGATGTACTGGTTGACAATACCGCACAATGCAAGGTATTCTCCTTTATGGACGGATTCTCAGGGTACAATCAAATCAAGATGGCACCCGAAGACATGGAAAAAACAACCTTCACAACACCCTGGGGAACCTTTTGTTACAAAGTAATGCCCTTTGGTCTGAAAAACGCAGGAGCAACCTATCAACGTGCAATGGTAGCGCTATTTCATGATATGATTCATCAAGAAATAGAGGTGTATGTCGATGACATGATTGCAAAATCCAACACCGAGGAAGAACATTTGGGTCATTTACACAAGTTGTTTGACAGACTCAAGAAATACAAGTTGCGACTGAACCCAAATAAGTGTACCTTTGGAGTAAGATCCGGCAAACTCTTAGGTTTCATCGTCAGCAGCAAAGGTATTGAGGTTGATCCCGCCAAGGTTAAAGCCATTCAAGAAATGCCTATACCTCGTACCGAGAAACAAGTCAGAGGATTCTTGGGACGTCTAAATTACATCGCCCGATTTATTGCCCACATGACTACTACTTGTGTGCCGATCTTCAAGCTGTTGAAGAAAGATCAAGTGGAAAGGTGGAATGACAAATGCCAGTTAGCCTTTGACAAAATCAAAGAATATCTCCAAAAACCTCCAATCTTGTTGCCACCTGTGGAAGGCAGACCTCTGATAATGTACCTAACTGTGTTAGAAGACTCAATGGGGTGTGTACTAGGACAACATGACGAATCCGGCCGAAAGGAGCACGCAATCTACTATCTTAGCAAAAAGTTTACCGATTGTGAAACAAGATACTCACTACTCGAAAAAACTTGTTGTGCCTTAGCTTGGGCAGCTCGCCGACTAAGACAGTACATGCTAAATCACACCACTTTCCTAATCTCCAAGATGAATCCCATCAAATACGTGTTCGAAAAACCTGCTCTCTCTGGAAGAATAGCGAGATGGCAAAAGATCTTAACAGAACATGACATTCAATACACTTCACAAAAAGCAATCAAAGGAAGTGTGGTAGCTGATCATCTGGCTCATCAAGCAGTAAATGATTATCAAGCATTGAACTTTGACTTCCCAGACGAAGACATTATGCTAGTCAATGACTACAAACAATCAGGACCAGAAGAAGGACCCGAGCCGGGATCCCGGTGGACTATGGTTTTTGACGGAGCTTCTAATGCACTTGGCAATGGCATCGGAGCTGTGATCATTTCCCCCGCAGGAGGTTATACACCATTCACTGCCAGGTTATGCTTCAATTGCACTAACAATATAGCCGAATACGAAGCATGTATTCTGGGTCTTAAAGCTGCAATCGATCTAAGAATCAAATTCCTGGAAGTCTACGGAGACTCGGCCTTGGTAATCTACCAAGTCAAAGGGGAATGGGACACAAAGCACCCAAATCTAATTCCTTACAAAGAATATGTGCTGAGTTTGATTCTTTACTTCGAAGAAATCACTTTCGAACACATCCCACGCGAGGAAAATCAACTAACTGATGCTTTAGCTACCATGTCATCCATGTTCAAAGTCAGGTGGGACAACGAGGCGCCTATGATCACCATCTACAGGCAAGATGAACCATCCTATTGCAATGAGATCAATACCGAAGGAACCGAGGAAAAACCATGGTTCCATGAAGTAAAAAGATATCTCGAAGCTCAGGAGTACCCTGAAGGGGCATCCATTAACGACAGAAAGTTTCTAAGGAGATTTGCTTCCAAATTCTTTCTAAGAAATGGAACCCTATACAAACGCAACCATGACTCGACTTTACTTCGCTGTGTAAACAAGAAGGAAGCAGAACAGGTCATGAAAGAAATACACAATGGTGCCTTCGGTACTCATTCCAGTGGACATACAATGGCTAAAATGATCCTGGGAGCAGGTTATTACTGGTCTACCATGGAAACAGACTGCCATCATCACTCCCGAACATGTCACAAATGCCAGATATACGCTGACAAAGTACATGTACCTCCAGTTCCATTAAGCGTCCTGACGGCTCCTTGGCCTTTTGCAATGTGGGGTATTGATATGATTGGAGAAATCAAACCTACTGCCTCCAACGGACATCGCTTTATCCTGGTCGCTATTGACTACTTCACAAAGTGGGTAGAAGCAGCTTCATTTGCTTCTGTTACCAAGAATGTGGTGGCCCGGTTCATCAAATACAATCTCATTTGTCGGTACGGCATCCCTGAACGGATTATCACGGACAATGGCACAAATCTAAACAACAGAATGATTACTGAACTTTGCACACAGTTCAAGATCAAGCATCATAATTCTTCTCCATATCGACCAAAGATGAACGGCGCGGTGGAAGCTGCCAACAAGAACATCAAGAAAATCATACAAAAAATGACAGTAACCTACAAAGACTGGCATGAGATGTTACCTTTTGCTCTTCATGGTTATCGCACATCTGCGCGTACTTCAACAGGGGCAACTCCATTCTCCTTAGTCTATGGTATGGAGGCAGTTCTTCCAATTGAAATTCAGATTCCTTCCCTAAGGATTATGAAAGAAGCCAATCTAGACGAAGACGATTGGATTCAAACACGGTTGGACCAGATAAACTTGATTGATGAGAAAAGGCTCGCAGCTATTTGTCATGGTCAGCTATACCAAAAGCGTATGATCAAAGCCTTCAACAAAAAAGTCAAAAGTCAAGCATACCAAACTGGTGGCTTGGTTGTCAAACGCATCATCTTACCACAAGGTGATCCCAGAGGCAAATGGACTCCCACCTACGAGGGACCATTCATAATCAAGAAAATATTCTCCGACGGCGCCATGTTGCTTACCACCATGGATGGCGAGGATTTCCCACACCCTGTGAATGCTGACATAGTCAAAAAATACTTCTCTTAAAAAGAAAAAAAAAACAGCTCGCTAAGTTGAAAACCTGAAAGGGCAACTTAGGCAAAAAAAAAAAAGAGCGTCTCGGTGGATTGAAAACCCGAAAGGGCGGTCCAGGCAAAAATTAGAGACTAAACAAATATTATCCCGGTAGGCTGAAAACCTGAAAGGGCGGCCTAGGCAAAAGTTAGGGAATGAAGCATACAACAGTGTTCCGTTCAGCTGCCTACTCACCATCAAGATTCAACACCTCAAAGACACCGATCAGTCCAACCACTTTCTTCCAACAAGTGAGGGATGAGATGCTCGAAGACAGATTGGCAATAGCAGAGTTGAAACTTGACTGGATTGTTTTCATATAGCTATTTATCTTTATAAATATTTTCCAAAACTTTCTGACAGTTTCCTACTTCTAGGATTGTTGTCTCCCTGTGCTAACCAGCCTATCATGGCTCTTTTTCAAAAATCAATGCAGCTTAGGCTCAAAAATCACTATTTTCACCTTTTTCTGCTTAAATACGTAAGCAGACCGATGATAATTTTGAATGAACATGTACATTTGAATATGATTGATGTTTACCAGGAAAAACAGGAATAGCATTAAGGAAATGTCTCAATTATCTGGACATCATCCCATCAGAAGAAAATCCCCAAGAGAAACGCATTTCTCAGCAAATTCCTCAAAAAGATTTTCTCTTCAAAAGAAGTCTTATCCCCCAACAGGGTTGTTCCAGATTACTATCTTCAGAAGGTGTGATCCCCGCACCCGGACTTGGTCAGATAGTGCATCGGAGGATTATGCATCTTCCTCATTCCCATTTGAAAGGGCATCAGAACTTCCAGCTACCTTTCATTCTCAAGAGATATTCAAAGATCCTTCAACAGAATACCAGGGTTCTCAAAGAATTTCCCTAGCCAGGGGTACTCAAACAAGACAAAAGATCATCAACGATCACAATATAGTCATATCCAGATGACTGGCGGAAATTTATTTTCCCAAATAAAAGCTCGACATCTCACATTCATATTCACATTCACATATTCACATTCATACATCATACATCATACATCATATTCATACATCATGCATCATACGCATATTCATACACAACATAACATGCATATTTCTCCGGGAATATCTCACATTTACATGCATCATAAACATCGCATATCACTAACTTGATTTTTCAGTCACATGCAGTGTTCACCTGAATTCCATGAACGGTTCTCTCAGATATAATCAAGCCGAAGATTCATTCTGATCACTTACCAACTCAAAAACAAACATCGAAGATCTAAAGTCGATACCTCAGACGGTTCCAAAACGATCTAGCATCACAGATCTAAAGTGATACCTCAGACGGTTCCAGAACGATCTAGCATCACAGATCTAAAGCGATACCTCAGACGGTTCCAAAACGATTTAACATTGCAGATCTAAAGCGATACCTCAGACGGTTCCAGAACGATTTAACATTGCAGATCTAAACCGATACCTCAGACGGTTCCACAATGATCAACTTCCAAAATCTAAATCGGAAAAACTTTGGACAAGTTCCGTAACGATTATCTTCCAAGACTTAAAGCGGTAACCTTGGACGGTTCCGAAACAGTCAACACAAAGACTTTCAAATCCTTCATCAAGATATAATCAATGGATTCATTCTGATGAACAAACCCTCAACCCATTTACCAGGTGGCATCTGAAAGCCCATCTCAGGTAATGTTCCAATCTGCCAACAACATTTCGCAGACGACATTCAAATGCAACTTCCAACATCTCTTCTGATCAAGGTAAGTGCAAATTTTCAGGGCATCTAAATATTCAATCATCTTCTACCTTCAGATTTCAGACAATCTCTTCAGGTTTAAGAAGATTGAATAGGGGCAACTGTTATACCCCAAAATTTGCCCGCATCTTTTTTCAAGAAAACTCCAATCTGAAAATTAAGAGTCTCATATAATCATGGATTTTTATTTCAACAAATATCCTGACATATGAAATACTTAGTTTTTAGAATTTTTCTTATACAGTAATTTGGCTTGCAGTTGAATTTATTCTTACGCAAACGCCAAATACTGTTTATTACTTCACACATGCTATTTATTTATTTACAGATAAATAGTACTGACACAATTGGTACAGAGTTAAATCTTTTTGCAGGCGCAGAATCAGGAAACTCAGACTGTACTGGTAACAAGTAGATTATTATTATCTTTTGTTTCCCACTAATTTTTGTACTATATTCCATTATTTTCAAAAATCTTTTCAAATCTCTTTTTCAAAAATCAAATCCTAACTTTATTCTCCACATCTCTCTTTTTCCCAACACTATCATACACGTTCTTTCAAATCTTACTTCCACTCAAATTTTCCTTTTGTACGGAATCACATCATTCCCCAACGTCTCTATCCTTCTTTCCATTCTATAAATACCTCCCATTTTCTTCCATAAAATCTCACATCAAATTCTAATTCATCTCTCAAATTTCCACTTCATAATCCATCCTTTCTTCTTCCCCGACAAAATGGCGAAGCGGTGGGAAACGTGTTTTCTTATGGTCATCACCATTGCTACGGTGATCATGTCTTTCTTCTGTCTACATAGCCCGGAACACTGTGGACCTGGGATGCTTATGCTCCCAATCATCTACATGTTACTATTTGTAGCATGGGTTATCAATCGTCATTCTTAAAATTTGCCGTATTTCTTATTTCTTAAATGTACCATTTATTCGTCGTACTGTTCAATATAGTATGTAATATTTGTACTGTCAGTATTAAATGTTGTACTATTTGTCATAATATTGCTTAAATTACTCAGATAATATTTTATGTGTTTTCTGCCAGTCAAATGTTCATTTTTCTGTGCATTAAATGATTTTCAGGGTTATTATCGGTAATTTTGCCCGCATACAGTAAATATTGGTTATTTATTATGTCTGTGTTTTTCAACAAGTCATGTAAATAAACTTTCATTTTTCACATAAAACAAAAACAAAAACAACAAAAAAAGAAAATTAACTTTGACTGTTGATTTTTCACTCTAACTGCTACACCAATACCTGGACAGTCAGTTGACAGCCAAACTGCTGGCAGTACAATTCTCAGTGTTTTGTACCATCAATCAAATCAATCTTTCACAATTCAAAATTCCAAGATTTTTGTTCTAGAAGTCTTCTGAATATCACGCGATTAGCAGAGACTCAACACTGCACAAAAATCAGGTACGCTTAATTGTCTCCTACATAAACAGTCCCTGAATAGGGTTTTCTTGTTTTTACAGGAGAAACAAGTTTTTGAGAGCTCAAATGGATTTCATACACATCCATATATCTCAAAGTACCATCATACAAATTTTCAAACTTCAATTCACTCAGACGCACCGTCAGCAGCTCAAACAGTCAACAGACGACCCGTTTGACCAAAAAGTCAACAGACAGTCAAAAATGAAATTTTTTGTCAAAGTCCATATTTTGTCAAAGGATTCATCATTTGATCATTGGATGATCATAATTCATCAAGGAAAGATCAAAAATCAACAAAACCCTAAGATTCAAAATTAGGGTTTTTGCCTGAAAAGTCAACTCAACTTTGACTGATCATAACTCTCTCATCCTTCATCCAAAAAATTCAAACCAAAGCTTATTTTGAAGGAAATTCAATTATATTTCAAATGCCATTGATCCCATGGTCATTGGATTCACCATTTGAAAAATATGATCAAAGACATTACAGGTCATTTTCAAAGTCAACAAAAGATACTTTTTTCAAAAGGACACACAAGGAGCATCAAAAATCATTTTGACATGAGACCAAAGAAATTGGTTCGAGGACTCTTTGAGGTTTCCAAAAAGTGCAAGATCTCCTTCATATGACAAAAATTGAAGGATTTACACCTTGTTGAAGTTGGCTAAATTTTGGAAAATGCATAAAACCAACATTGCTCAAAAATGCATTTTTTCCAAATGGGGCCAAGTTTTCATGGTTCAAACATCATTTCCACAATATTATGGGCCTCCCACGACCAAGACCAAGCCCATAACATTTTTCTCCATTTTTTTGATTTAATTTTATCATTTAAGATTAAATTAAAAAGGAAAAAAGGAAGGATAAAGCATAGCTTATTTTCTAAGCTAAAGTCTCCACATGGGACTTAATTATTCAGCAAGGAAGGCAGCAAGTCAAGCCTAGAGCAAGAGGTGTGGAGATCAAGCAATGTTGGCTTAAATCTTAAGCTTAAAAGTCAAAAATTCAACAAAGCTCATGAATACTTCTTAGCTTATTTTCTAAGCACTCCATGGCTTATATAAAGGCAAGAATACTTCCCAAACAAGAGGAGAGCCAACACACACGAAATTATAGCTCAAGCATAGCATAGAAACATCATAATCCTCAAAAAAATCTCTAAGCTATGTAATTTTCATTTTCATATTTCCAATCAATATCAATACAAACAAACACTTTCAATCATCTTTTGCGATCATATAGAGTAAGAATAAACCCTTAATATGGTCCCATGAGAGTCGTAGCACGTGCATAGTGTTCTTCATATTCATACATGATCAATTTTCGTTTTCCTATATTCAATCAGTCTCAATGTAATCTAATCATCCTAATGTGTTCATGAGGTCCTATTGGGAAGATCTGGGCTCTAACATGTTAGTTTCCACGTGAGGATAGCTCTATGCCATTAACAAGTGTTCATGCATGTTCCAACTTTGATCTCTTCGAATCCATAACTACAATACTCAAACAGCGAAACTAACGTCATATTTGGACTCAGAGCATCCTAATTAGGGGATCTGGGTCATTTATTTTTATTCCTAACACTTATTTTTGCAGGTTGATGAAGCTACCAAAAATGGCATTTTTACTGTACAAATAGAGGAGGTTTAAAACCCCCGCTATCTGTTTAAAAAATAAAGGAGATGGAGGTTGAAGACGACCACGCGTCCAAGCGTGGTTCGTCAGTCAAAATTGACCATTCTATCTGCACGCGTGGCACATCCCATGCTCCTCATTTGCTGGTCAACTAGAATGGGTCCCACGCTGGACTCTCAAACTCTGCATGATCACATGTTGTCTCCTTATCCATGCGCCTCATGTGACTTTAAATCTGAGCCACAAGATCTCCTCATAATTTAATCCAACGCCCCAGACAAAGCAGTCCTTACCATGGACTCTCAATCCCACCACACATGATCGGTATCCTTTTACTTTCTATTTTATTTTAATTTTCTTTGTAAAATTAATTAAAAATAGTTTTAAAAATCCAAAAAATACACAAAAAATATTTTTAGACTTCTAAAATAATATATTATTTTCTGAAATAAAAATATTTTATTTTTCTTCAAAATTTCAATATTTTGCATAATTAATTAGTATATATTTATATATTTGCTTTTTAATTATTCTAACCAATCAAAAAATCATAAAAAAAATTGTTCTTCATGTTAAATATTGTTTATATATTATAAGCTAATTTTCTACATATTTTGAATAATTTTCTCTTTAAGTTTTAATTATTGGTATAATTATTTGCATAATTATGTTTTAATTAACTTAAATCAATTTCAAATCAATTCCAAAAATTCCAAAAAAATTAGTTTTGTTTTAAAATTAATTGACAAATATTTTGTACATATTTTAAACTTAATTTCTAGGTTTAAATCTATTTTCATCTTTTTTTCTTCATTTTAATTTAATTAATCACGCATTAATTATAATTAAAATCAATCATAAAAAATCCAAAAACATGCCTTTTATTTTTCTTGCAATTTAAATTCCTAGATAAATGTATAGGATGTCAAATTCATGTAAATAGGCTAGTTTACATTTCCTGCACAATCGATGTAATAGCGTAGATTTACTTTCCGCACTTTACATTTCCGCATTTTAATTTCCAGCAAATATAAACTGCGTGTATGTCAAAGATAAAATTGAACCGTTAGATCACTAACTTCAAAGATAAAATATCTAAATACAATCACAAATCACATTTGCACCTCTTAAGGTAATCCCTTCACATTCTTTTCAAAATCAAAGTCAAAATTCTACTATTTCGAGTACAAAATCGAACCTTGCGTTTATATCCGGTGAAAGGATAGATTTTTAAAGGAAATAGGATAAAGACCTTACAACTCAGGGTAGACCTCCTAGTTTGCTTGCTCAAATCAAAACAAACAAAATTCTCATACACTGTTGTTTTTCAAAACAAAACTTCCCAAAAAGACAATACTTTGTATACATCCAAACACGGATTATTACAAAGTTAACGTTCTTTTCAAAACATCTTTCGAAAGATAAACAAGCATTTTGTATACATCCACACACGGATCATTACAAAATTCAATTTACAAAAGTATTTGAAACCACATATGAGCATTCTAAAGCAATTGAAAAGTGATCGAAAAACAAGTGAGCTAAGCAAACTTAAGAGCCCATGGATAACCATGGATACAAAGGGTGCTAACACCTTCCCTTTGTATAACCTACCCCCTTACCCAGAATTTCTTAAAGGTCTTTTTTCTGTTTCTTTTATAAACCTTTCCTTAATTGGATAAAATAAAAGGTCGGTGGCGACTCTGTGAATTTTCAAAAATGCGAAAGCATTAAGCGATAAAAAAGAGTCAGTTCACGTATCTCTCCAGAACAGAGGTATGGCCCGGAATTAAAAAACGGAGGTCCACACTGAGTATGAGAAGATATCTTACAGGGAAACTGCCTATGATATATATGAGTCATTGAAAATGACCCGTGAAGGAAATGCTCAAGTCAAGGAGACCAAAGCTCTTGCTCTAATCCAGAAATATGAAGCCTTCAAGATGGAGGATGATGAAAATATTGAGAAGATGTTTTCAAGATTTCAAACGCTAACTGCTGGATTAAGAGTTCTGGACAAAGGCTACACCAAGGCTGATCATGTAAAGAAGATCATCAGAAGCTTGCCCAGAAGATGGGGTCCAATGGTGACTGCATTCAAGATTGCAAAGAATCTGAATGAGGTTTCTTTGGAAGAGCTAATCAGTGCCTTGAGAAGCCATGAGATAGAGCTGGATGCAAATGAGCCTCAGAAGAAAGGTAAGTCTATTGCATTAAAATCTAATTATAGAAAATGCACTAACGCTTTTCAGGCTGAAGAAGTAGATTCTGAAGAAACAGAATCAGAAGAAGAAGATGAACTGTCCATGATCTCCAGAAGGGTAAACCATCTCTGGAAGAGCAAGAAAAGGAAGTTCAAGAGCTTCAGAAGTTCAAAGAAGCCTGAAAGAGGAGAATCTTCTGGAGGCAGAAGATCTGACATGAAGAAGGTCATCTGCTATGAGTGCAACGAGCCTGGACACTTCAAGAATGAATGTCCAAAACTTCAGAAGGAGAATCCCAAGAAGAAGTTTCATAAGAAGAAAGGTCTTATGGAAACATGGGATGATTCTGAATCTGAATCAGAATCAGACTCTGAAGGAGAGCAAGCAAATCTTGCACTGATGGCCACGGTAGATGATGGATCAGAATCTACATCAGAATCAGATTCTGAAGAGGTATTTTCTGAACTATCTAGAGAAGAGTTAGTTTCCAGTTTAACAGAACTTATGGAACTCAAGGCTCATCTTAGTATCAAATACAAAAAGCTGAAAAAGCAATTTGAATTTGAAACTAAGAAGCTGGAAGTGGAAAATTCTGAACTGAAGGAAAAAGTTTTAAAATTATCCAAAGATATTGGATCTCCTTCTGAATCAGAAAAATCCATTCCTAGCCTCAATCATATTCTGAAAGAATATGACTCGAGCTTCAGAAAGTTCCTATCTAGAAGTATTGGCAGAAGTCATCTTGCTTCTATGATATATCGTGTTTCTGGAAACAAAAGGTTTGGTTTTGGCTATGAGGGTGATACCTCACACAAATTTGAACCTGTTGATGATTTGAAAATCACATACAAGCCATTGTATGATCAGTTCAAATATGGCCACTCACATGATATTAGGCTCACCTCACATACACAGAGCTTTCACACTACGCACACCAAGAAGCATGTGACACAACCTAAAAGATATCATGCTGCCAAACCTAAAGAATATCATGTTCTTCCTCCTGTTACTTATAATGCTAGACCCAAGTTCAATCAGAACTTGAGGAAAACTAACAAGAAAGGACCCAAGAAATTGTGGGTACCTAAGGAGAAGATAATTTCTGTTGCAGATATCCTCAGCAGCAAAAGAAGACAAAGCACAAAATGTCATGGTACCTGGACTCTGGGTGCTCGCGACACATGACGGGAAGAAGGTCTATGTTCCAAGACCTGGTGTTTAAGTCTGGTGGAGAAGTCAAGTTTGGAGGAGATCAGAAGGGCAAAATTATTGGCTCTGGAACCATAAGTATTGGTAACTCTCCTTCCATAACTAATGTACTTCTTGTAGAAGGATTAGCGTATAACTTATTGTCCATAAGTCAATTAAGTGACAATGGTTATGACATAATCTTCAATCAAAAGTCTTGCAAGGCTGTAAGTCAGAAGGATGGCTCAATCCTATTTACAGGCAAGAGAAAGAACAACATTTATAAGGTTGATCTTTTAGATCTTGAGAAGCAGAAGGTGACTTGCCTTATGTCTGTTTCTGAAGAGCAATGGGTCTGGCACAGAAGATTAGGACATGCTAGTTTGAGAAAGATTTCTCAGATTAACAAACTAAATCTGGTCAGAGGACTCCCAAATCTGAAATACAAATCAGATGTTCTTTGTGAAGCATGTCAGAAGGGCAAGTTCTCCAGACCTGCATTCAAATCTAAGAATGTTGTCTCTTCCTCAAGGCCGTTAGAACTTCTGCACATTGATTTGTTTGGACCAGTCAAAACAGCATCTGTCAGAGGGAAGAAATATGGATTAGTCATCGTAGATGATTATAGCCGCTGGACGTGGGTAAAGTTCTTAATACACAAGGATGAGTCTCATTCAGTGTTCTTTGAATTCTGCACACAGATTCAGTCTGAGAAGGAGTGCAAAATCATAAAGGTCAGAAGTGATCATGGTGGTGAATTTGAGAACAGATTCTTTGAGGAGTTCTTCAAATAAAATGGTATTGCCCATGATTTCTCTTGCCCTAGAACTCCACAGCAAAATGGAGTTGTAGAGCGAAAGAATAGGACTCTTCAAGAAATGGCCAGAACCATGATCAATGAAACCAATATGGCTAAGCACTTCTGAGCAGAAGCAATAAACACTGCATGTTATATTATGAATAGAATCTCTATAAGACCTATTCTAAATAAGACTCCTTATGAATTGTGGAAGAACAGAAAGCCCAACATTTCATACTTTCATCCTTTTGGATGTGTTTGTTTCATTCTGAATACTAAAGATCATCTTGGTAAGTTTGATTCTAAGGCACAAAAATGTTTCCTTCTTGGATATTCTGAACGCTCTAAAGGCTACAGAGTATACAATACTAAAACATTGGTTGTAGAAGAATCAATCAATATCAGATTTAATGATAAGCTTGGTCTTGAAAAGCCAAAGCAGTTTGAGAATTTTGCAGATATAGATATTGATATATCAGAAGCTGTAGAACCAAGAAGCAAAGTTTCAGAAGCTGAAAATCTCAGAAGCAAAGAATCAGAAGATCAAGTTGCTGCATCTTTAGAGAATCTCAGAATTTTTGAAGAGCCAACAGTCAGAAGATCTTCTAGAATCACCTCAGCTCACTCAGAAGATGTGATCCTTGGGAAGAAAGATGATCCTATCAGAACAAGAGCATTCCTTAAGAACAATGCAGAATGTCAATTAGGTCTTGTCTCTTTGATCGAGCCAACTTCTGTTGATCAAGCTCTAGAAGATCCAGACTGGATAATTGCCATACAAGAAGAACTAAATCAGTTTACAAGGAATGATGTATGGGATCTTGTTCCTAGACCAAAAGGATTCAACATCATTGGTACAAAGTGGGTTTTCAGAAACAAGCTCAGTGAGAAGGGAGAAGTGGTAAGAAACAAAGCCAGACTGGTGGCTCAGGGATATAGTCAGCAAGAAGGGATTGACTATACAGAAACCTTTGCACCAGTGGCCAGGTTAGAATCTATTCGCTTATTAATTTCTTTTGCCACTCTGCATAACATCACTCTGTATCAGATGGATGTTAAGAGTGCCTTCTTAAATGGTTATATAGATGAGGAAGTCTATGTCCACCAACCTCCTGGTTTTGAAGACTCTAAGTCTCCAGAACATGTTTTCAAACTTAAGAAATCATTGTATGGATTGAAGCAAGCTCCTAGAGCTTGGTATGAAAGATTAAGTTCTTTCCTTCTGGACAATGGTTTCACTAGAGGACAAGTGGATACGTCTCTCTTCTGTAAAACATCTAAGAAGAACATCTTAATTTGTCAAATTTATGTTGATGATATTATTTTTGTAACATTTAATGCTTCACTTGGAAAGGAATTTGCTAAGTCTATGCAGGCTGAATTTGAGATGAGTATGATGGGAGAACTCAAGTATTTTCTTGGGATTCAAATCAATCAAACTTCTGATGGAACTTATGTTCATCAAACGAAGTATGTGAAGGAACTTCTGAAGAAGTTTAATCTTTCTGAAAGCAAAGAAGCCAAAACTCCTATGCATCCAACGTGTGTTCTAGGTAAGGATGAGGTAAGTAAGAAGGTAGATCAGAAGTTGTACAGAGGTATGATTGGATCTCTTTTATATCTTACTGCTTCTAGACCTGACATTCTATTCAGTGTTTGTTTGTATGCTAGATTCCAATCAGATCCTAGAGAATCTCACTTAACTGTTGTTAAGAGAATTCAGAGGTATCTGAAAGGTACTACTAATGTTGGTTTAGTCTACAGAAGATCTAAAGAATACAACTTAGTAGGATTTTGTGATGCTGACTATGCTGGAGATTGAATTGAAAGGAAGAGTACTTCTGGAAGTTATCAATTTCTAGGAAGTCATCTGATCTCCTGGTACAACAAGAAGCAAGCTACCATTGCCCTCTCAACAACAGAAGCAGAATATGTTGCTGCTGCTGGTTGTAGCACACAAATGCTCTGGATGAAGAGTCAGCTAGAAGATTATCAAATATATGAGAGTAACATTCCTATCTTCTGTGATAATACTTCTGCTATATGTCTATCAAAGAATCCTATCTTACATTCCAAAGCTAAACATATTGAGATTAAACATCATTTCATTAGGGACTATGTTCAGAAGGGTGTTCTCTCTTTAAACTTTGTGGATACAGACCATCAATGGGCTGATATCTTTACAAAACCCCTTGCTGAAGATAGGTTTAAGTTCATTCTGAAAAATATCAGTATGGATTTATGCCCAGAATGAGAAGATGAGAAGATCTTATGTATGGGTATATTCTGAAATATGTTAGGGTTATGTGTTTATAAGAAGTTCTGATAGTGATCAATTAGAAGTTCTGATTCTGTTATTACTAACGTTTCACTATCTAAGTTGATTCAGAAGCTCTTTTAAAGCAAAACAGCTGTCACCAGTCTTTCCAGAAAACAAACACGTGTTTACTATTTATAGACAAGCATGCGTGCAGTTGAGGAGACGCCGCCCTAGGTAACTGTGCAAATCATTTCATTTTGTCACTTTATCTCTCCTAACGTTATTTCTCATTAAATGCATATTGATGTCATTTTTTTTAATCATTTCATTAAACCATACTGCATTTATTATTTTCTTTTATTCATCTTTTAAATACCCGCTTCATCTTTATTTCATCTTTTTCGCTCCCTCTCTATTCATTTGTCTCTCTCTTTGCATTCATCGCACAAACCCTAGCTTTATTCTGAAACCAAGCATTTCACCATGAATCCTTCATCAAGCTTTGTAAGCCAAACAGAAGTATCATCCACTCAACTGGTTATGAGCAAGCGTGATTTTGCTCCGTTGAAAACCTGCTCCTGGTTATGCTGGTTATCTTCTTGAGGTTGATAATGGTGTCTATTATCATCCCATCAGAAACGGGAGAGTTCTTGAGGAGAAAATATTTGTTGATGAGCTGCTGGACAACCCTTGCAGAGATATGGTGGTCTGGAGACCTAAGTATCCAGTTCTGACTGGAGACTTCAAATCTTTGTTCGACTTTCTGAGGGAAAATCCTTCTGAGGGAAAATCCTTCTAAGAAAGACCCCAACTTGGTCATTCCAGAAGTTGTTGACCCACCAGAAGTTGAAGGTCCTTCTGCCCCAAGGAATCTTGCTGCCATTCTTCAGGCTCTTGAGAATGGAGATTCTGATCTGCCTGCTGCAGAATATGATGGAGATGCTTCTATGGAAGAAGCTGATGCTGAAGATCATCCTGCTGGGACTATTCCTGTTGAGGAAAATCAAGGTGATGATCTGATTATGGAAGCTGCGGTTCAGAGTGCTTTCCCTATGGACAGAAGTTGTGAAGCTTCTTCTGGTGAACCCTCTCTTCTGGTGAAGACTCTAGAGGTTATTCAGAAGAACCAAGCTGAGCTATCTTCTCGCATGGACGCGCAAGATACTACTAATGCTGAGTTTCGCACTTTCATGGAAAGGCAGACTGAGAGCAATACTGGGATTCATGACATGTTGGCCAAGATTATGTCTAAGCTAGGGTCGTCTTAGTCTTTGTGTCTTAGTAGTTTTTCTTTGTTTTTGCATCTGCTTCCTATGCATTCTCCTTGTATTTCTGACAATTATCCTTTTGCTAATCAATGAAAATTATCCTTCCTTCTCTCATATTGTTTGTTTTTCATCTGAATCTTTTATGTTTTTTGATGTTATGACAAAAAGGGGGAGAAAATGTGATAAATGATCTGATTTATATTATCAGTTGCTGGGAGAAAGTCTCCACATTTCTAACAGAACTTGCAAGTTCTATGTCTTTGAGTGTTTTGCAGGAAGTGAAGATCTTCTTAAAAGCTCAACATGAGAAGCAAAGACATGGGGAAAAGCAATTCTGTATAGAATCAAGCTCATGGAAATTGAAGCAAGCTGAGTGCTGTAAAGCTTCAAGATCAGAATCAAGAAGGAAGAATGTTCTGATATTCTGATGATAGAATATGCTCTAACACATTCTTATTCCTTATATGTTCTGATGCATGTTTTTAGTTCTAAAATATGCTCTGAAACATTATTGTTTGCTCTGATACATATTATATGTTCTGATACATATTTTATGTTCTGATTCATTCATGCTCTGACTGTTGTCGTTTAGTTTGTTCTGTAACATTTCAGGATGTAGAGATGCTCTGATGATGCTCTAGTACATTCAACAATGTTGTGATACAATCTAGCATACAATGATTCAAGAAGAAATTCAAGCTCTGAAGCTGTCCTATGGAAGCAAGAATCAGAAGCTGTGAATGTTCTGAAGATCTAAGCATATGTGATCGTCTCAACTGAAATGGAAAATACTCAGGGAAGTCCTTTATTTATAAATTTCTTCAAGTATTTATTTCAGGGGGAGATTATTTATCTCAGGGGGAGATTGTTAATCTCAGGGGGAGACATATTCACACACTATGTTTATATGCTTATGCTATAGCTGTGTAATTGTATTTAGCCGTCTGATATTCTGATTGCAAAATCATATCATTTATATATGTTTTTGTCATCATCAAAAAGAGGGAGATTGTTAGAACAAGATTTGTTCTGATTAATATTCTTAGTTTTGATGATAACAATGTATATGAATTTTGTATGAGATAATGTGGTACTCTAATACTATGCAGTTTCAGGAATTATATAAAGAGTATGCACAAAATCAGCGCAAGAAGCACTTACTCAGAAGGTTCAGCATGCAACATCAGAACATGGTCTGGCAAGACATCAGAAGATGGTCAAGCAGAATCAGAACATGGGTCTATGGAAGCATCAGAAGGACTTGAGATCAGAAGCAGAAGCACTGAAGTTCTCATGGTATCACGCTCAGAAGCACTTCAAGGTCAGAAGACAAGAAGATGCTTTGCACCAAGCTGTTTGACTCTGATGATATTCAAACGTTGTTCATACAAACATCAGATCAGAAGCAAGTACTAGCTGGCAGGCTACGCTGACTGACAAAAGGAACGTTGAAAGCTATGAAAGGCAATGTCAGTAGACACATCGAAAGCAAGGCTCGAGGTAGTTGACAAAAGAGTGAAACATTAAATGCAATGTTGTACGGAATACGCAAAGCATTAAATGCTCCCAACGGTCATCTTCTCAAACGCCTATAAATATGAAGTTCTGATGAGAAGCTAAGTTACGAATTCTGAATACAAGACTCTTATGCAAAAACGCTGAAACGTTGTTCAAATCAAAAGCTCTCAAACTTCATCATCAACCTCACTACATTGCTGTTGTAATACTTTAGTGAGATTAAGCTTAAACTTAAGAGAATATCACATTTGTGATAATAGCTTTATAAGAAGCATTGTAACTCTTAGAATTTGTTTACATTAAGTTGTAAGAACTAGAGTGATCAGGTTGTTGATCAGTATACTCTAGAAAGTCTTAGAGGGTATCTAAGCAGATTGTTCCTAGAGTGATCAGGTTGTGATCAGTATACTCTAGAAGACTTAGAAGTTGTCTAAGTGGAAAACCATTGTAATCTCGTGTGATTAGTGGATTAAATCCTCAGGTGAGGTAAATCACTCCAACGGGATGGGCTGGAGTAGTTTAGTTAACAACGAACCTGGATAAAAATCATTGTTCAAATTGTTTTTATCTTACAAGTTTTAAAGCTACACTTATTCAAACCCCCCCCCCCTTTCTAAGTGTTTTTCTATCCTTCAATGGAGAGTCTCTTAAATCTTTATTTAATGGGCCATTTCTGAGTTGGTGGACACTTTAAAGGAAATTAACCCAGAAATAGCTAGTGTAATAAATTATGCTCTGAGAAATAACCTTATGACTGCCCCTAAGATTCAAAAGGATCTTGCCACTAGTTATGCATGTGAAATAACTCAATAAATTATATGTGATATTGCGGATGATGTGTTTTATGTTTTGATTGATGAATCTTGTGATGTTGCTGATAAAGAACAAATGGTTGTTGTTATTCGCTATGATAATAATGAAGGTTCGGTAAAAGAAAGGTTTCTTGGCATTGTAAGTGTTAAAGAAACAATAGCTAAGTCACTTAAGGAAACACTTGAGAAGTTGTTGTCTATTAATGGCTTGAGAATACTGAACTTTTAGAATGTGTTTCATGTTTGAGTCTTTCATCATTATTTGCAGCTTTTGATGTGAAAAAGTTATTAAAGATGGATAAACTTTATCCAGATGATTTTGTAGATGTGTCGAAAGTGGTGATGCGACATCAACTTCAAAATTATGTTAGAAATGTTCAATGTGACCCAAAATTTGTAAAGTTAAAAGGACCTCCAGATCTTTGTGCAAAACTTGTGGAAATAAATAAGTGCAACACATTTGATATGATTTATAAGCTTATGAAATTGGCTTTAGTCTTGTCGGTAGTAACTGCAAGCGTGGAACATGTTTTTTCAACTATGAAGTTTGTGAAGAGTCAATTATGTAACAAAATGAGTGATCAGTGGTTAAATGATCGTCTTGCAATATAGAAAGAAATGTTCTTGGAACAATTAATAATGATGTTATTTCTTATTTTTAAGAAATGAATGATAGACGATTTTCATTGTAAAGTATTGCATTAAATAATATTATTATTGTAATTTCTTTCATATTTAGCCACACTAATATATAATGTCTAGATCCACCCCTAGCCATAAGCGACTCCCAGTTGATGGCGAATCAGGTTGTCAGGTAGCATCAAGTGAAGAAACCCCCAATTAATTAAGGGATAAATAACTGTTCCCCCCTGCCATTAGGGCGAGTTTTGATTTTGCCCCCTATTAAATTTTTTTAAAGCTTGCCCCCTTATAAAACTCAGATTACAAACCCAGTAACCCCTACACCCATGTTACGCTGAGTTGGCCAATTAAGATCCCTGCTGGCATTTTTTCATTTGATGACATGGAAATAATGTTTATAACACAGTTGCCAAGTCATACATAAATCAAATTTACCAACATACATTCACATTCCCCCCCCCCCCCCGTGAAATTTAGGGTTACTATTTAGGGTTCTTGTTTCTGGGAAGAATACGAATTGGGGCGACGGTGATTCTTGTTCCGGTTAGCTGAATACGTAGAGGAAGATGCAGAAGAAGACGAAGACAATGAAGAAGACGACAAAGACAATGCAGAAAAATACGAAGACGACGGCGGTGACGATGGGGAACACAGTCAGGTTAGTTTCAATTTCTTGTTTTGCTGGATATTGATTATTTTCGCATGTTCAATATTTAGTAGTTTCGCATTTTATTTCAGAATTTGCCATTGTTTAACGTTGTATTCCACCATGGAGGAGAGTTTGTAAGAATGGGGGATGGTGAAACCGTATACAGGGGTGGTTCTTCAACAACAGTTTATAGGCAAGACATGGAAACGTGGAACATGAGTCAAATTCGTAATTTGGTCAATGGGTGGGGATACTTAGATGGGTCCTACAAGTTATGGACTAGAATCACTGTTATTGATAAAGATTTTTTTCAAATCAAGAGTGATGATGATGCCTATGATTTGTCTGTTTATGCTGTTGGTGAGAAATTGGATGGGGTTATGTTTGTTCAACATGATGTAAGTGAGGTAGCAACTAATGGTAGACCTATATGTGTGAATGAGTTTACTGAATTGAATGAAGATGTGAG
The DNA here is from genome assembly GCF_029867415.1 of Vicia villosa. Classification (NCBI taxonomy): domain Eukaryota; kingdom Viridiplantae; phylum Streptophyta; class Magnoliopsida; order Fabales; family Fabaceae; genus Vicia; species Vicia villosa. Next base: position 13,281,595 of record NC_081180.1, on the reverse strand, counting down.
TGATGAAGATGCTGTTGAAGGATTGAATGATAGTGAGGATGAAAGGACTACTGCTCTTGTAGATGGTTTTGGTTATGATGGACCTGATGTTACTATACCACTTAGGGAAGGCCCAATAATAGCTGGCTTGTTACCTTGTCCCAACAAAAAAAAATTGGAAGATGAGGATTATGTAAGTGAGGAGTTAGATAGCTCAGATCCAGATAATTCTGAGGATGAAAAAGGGCCCAAGTTTGAGAAGTTTAGACAAGAGCAATTTAATAAGGACTTTAAATTTAAGTGGGGTATGCAGTTTAATTCCCTAGATGACTTTAGGGAGGCAATTCGTGAGTGGACTATTTTAAATGGGAGGGAAATAAAATTTGTGAAGAATGAGGGGTACAGGGTTAGGGTAGAGTGCAAGGCTAATTGTGGGTTTTCTATGCTTTGCTCTAGAGTGGGCCAGAGAATAGATCTGCAAATTCTAGGTGGGTGGCCAAGTATGTAGTGAAGAAAATGCAAACAACAAACACAGTTAGGATCTCTGATATAATCCAAGACATGAGGCAAAATTACTCAGTGGGCATAACAATTGGAAGGGCTTGGAAAGCAAAGTTGATTGCTAAGAAGATAATTGAGGGAGATGCAGACAACCAATATGCTAACTTATGGAGGTATGTTGCTGAGCTTCAAAGGGTACATGCTGGGAACACAATGAAGATTAACATTGATAGACCAATCCCAACAATTCAGCCAAGGTTTGGTTCATTTTATTTTTGTTTTGATGGGTGTAAAAAAGGATTCAAAAATGGTTGCAGACCATTTATTGGGGTGGATGGGTGCCATTTGAAGACCAAGTATGGATGGCAGTTGCTGATAGCTGTTGGCAGAGACCCCAATGACCAATATTTTCCATTGGCTTTTGGTGTTGTGGAAACAGAAACAAAGGAGAGTTGTGCCTAGGGGTGGGAATAGGCTGGGCCGAGCTAGGCTTTGCCAAGCCTGAGCCTGGCCTGCTATAATATTCAAAGTCTAAGCCTGGCCTGTAGCCTATTATAGGCTTATTTTTTTGGCCTGGGCCCGGCCTTTTTGAAGGCTTGGTTGGCCTATTAGCCTACTTAAAAGCCTATTTCATTTGAACATTTGTAAATAAGTCATTCAACTCGTCTTTATATAGACTAACAAATTAAAATATCAGTGAGATTAAATGTTTGTTTGCATTAGTTTATTTAAGTTTACCTAGTAGCATAAATTTTGTGATATTATTTGTTTGAGAGAACTTATCGAAACAACTTATGACATTGTTCATAAGATTCTTTTCATCTTATCTTCATAATTTCTTCAAGATAACTAAAATTTATTTTTATATTTTTCATTCAAAGTAAAAAATATAATATAATAATAATAAAATTATTCATATTTATTTAAATAGGCCGGCCTCTTAGGCTTAAAAGGTTTTTTATGTGGCCTGTGGCCTAGCCTTTTTAGCTAAATAGGCTTATAAAAAAGCCTAGGCCTTTTCTATTTATCTAAAAAGCCTGGCCTGACCTAGGCCTATGTAGACTGGGCCGTAGGCCCCTGTTAGTCGGCCTGGCCTATTCCCACCCCTAGCTGTGCCAAGTCAAAGTGAACCTGTGCCAAGTCAAAGTGAACCAGTGCCAAGTCAAAATGAACCTGTGCCAAGTTAAAATCCTGCAACACAAACTGCCTCTTCTGCTGATGTATTTGGAGACATCACTGATGATATGATTTCAAGTATACCAGACATCAGTCATACAAAATCTGTCAATAGTGTGTCAAACCAGATCAAGAAGGGGAAAGCTAAGGTCAAGCAAGATTCCATCCCAAAGAGAAGGAGGCAAAGTGAGAGGGTCAAACTTTTCTGGTTTAAAAAGCCTATCATTGGACCAGGTGCAGAGGACCAGCCTATCAGTTTAAGTGAAGAAGAGGATTGCAATGGAACTCAAGGTGCAAGGAAGGTTGCTAAGAAGGCTAAGAAGAAGTCTATTGAAGATCTTTATTGATTACTTGTAACTTTTGAATTATTTTGAATGCTGTTGTTTTGGTGCACATGTTTGGTGCCTTTATTTGAATTGCTAAGTTTTTAATTGCACACTTTTGGTGCATTATTTTGTAATGACAATATCTATCTTTTGCTGCAATATTTTGTACTGACAATTGCCCACTTTTGGTGCACTAATTAATGAATATCTATAAGATTCAGCTTAATAGCAGCCATCAAATGTTTCAACAACTTTGGTTATAGCATAGTTCAACAATTTCATTCATCAAATTGTAACTAAACTCGTACATCAGCTACATCAAATTGTAACAATTTCATTAAATTGAAACTAAATAAACATCAACCTACATAAAATTGACAGTTACATCAACTTGTACATAAATGCAAAAAACAACCAAGAAAAGACAAGTGCCATCTTCAGCTTAACAACAGTCTTCCTCTCTACTTCAACCTTCAATTTTGCCTTCAATAATTTCTTCAAAACTGTATGTAACTCCTTTTCTGTTTTGTCACAGATTTTACACACCCCTTGAATATTAGCATTCCATTTTAGTGAGTCTCCATATTCATCATCCCATATGAACAAATCGCAGCTATTCTCACTCTGCATAAACAAAAAACCCAACACCCAGTTTTTATCAAGATTCGGGAGTAGAAATAAACAGGTTTCAAAAATCTGGAAATTCAAACTCGAGCTTACCCTAGCATTGCGACACTTCCAGAACTTCCAATTTAGGTTTCGAGCTGTTGACGAAACCCACATCTTCATAGCTAGGTCACATCCACATCTGGGTGGACCCGTAAATGTATTGCCTGTGCTGCTTCCAATCGATTTTCTACAAGACATTATGGTGATGGCTGCAGTTGGGACGATGGAGAAGAGCAAGATGTGAAGCAACCAAGAACGATGAAGAAGAGCAAGAATGGAAGCCTCAAGCACGATGAAGAAGAATAGGATTGGGAAATCTGTAACCTAATTAGCCGTTTAACATGTGTTATAAACATTATTTCCATGTCATCAAATGAAAAAATGCCAGCAGGGATCTTAATTGGCCAACTCAGCGTAACATGGGTGTAGGGGTTACTGGGTTTGTAATCTGAGTTTTATAAGGGGGCAAGCTTTAAAAAAAATTTAATAGGGGCAAAATCAAAACTCGCCCTAATGGCAGGGGGACAGTTATTTATCCCATTAATTAACTATATGGAAAATATATGTTAATTATCTGAACGTTTCAAAACTTTTGAGAAAACATATCTGGATTAATAAATCTCTAGAGTTGATTTTCTCTTCAAGTTCACCAACATCAAAAGACTAGATCATAATCGGATTATCATTCAAGAAACTCTAACCGCCCCTAGTATTGAAACATAAGAAGCCAATATATATACTTAATGACTCCGAATATATTATATTTTATGCGTGTCTAAGTAATTTTTATAAGCAAATTTTAACTTTTTAAATTCATTGAATAAGTGATGTATCTAATCCATATATTATTTAAATACATCATTTATTCAATGAATCTATAAAATCAAATTTGCTTATAAAAGAGAATGGAGGATAATTTTTGTGAAAGTATTACCTAGACTTTTTAACATACTAAAATTAAATATATAGTATTTTAATCTCATATCAATAGTAAAAATTTAACCTTTAAATTATAAAAGAAAAAATATAAATTCTCTTTGAAAACATTACAAAAATACTACCCATTAATAATTGTAATAGTTTAACCATAAGAAGAAAAATCACCATGACTTTTTCTCTTCTTAATTATTATTAGTCTCTCATTTTATTTGTATTATTAATGACGGTAAAAGTTTGACTGTAATTATTATTTTGTCGTCTGGTAAAAGTTTGACTGTAATTATTATTTTGTCGTCTGGTGTTCACCTTATTTTTTTATTTATTTTTCTCATAAAACAATTTTTTTTAAAAGGCAAATATATGTATTTTTGTCATAAAACAGTTAAAATATATATATCCACTTGATAATAGTACAAGGACAATGGATGTAATGGTACAATAAGTCGAATCTCATTTATTTATTTTTAAAAAGTGAATTTAATTTTAATTTAATTTGGTGATGGAAGACTAAGAATTTTTTTTTTTTTTAAAAGTGAATTTAATTTGAATATCCTTTTCATTTTTCTACCTTATGGAATATATGTCCACTAATTTATGACAGAATATAAATTGGAGTCAAATCTAAATATCGTAAGTATAAATTCTTAGTAAAAAATTCAAGACTCAAATAAAAACAAATTAAAAAATTAAATATCTTTGACTTTTTTATAAATGCAATTTTTAATATAAGAAAAAATTTATTTTTACATCGAAAAAAATTAATATATTTAATATATTCTTATATAGACCAAAATCAAATACATTGTTTCTTCCATAAATCTCCTTTATAAATTTCATTGTGAACTTGTAACAACATCAAAATATATTTGAATCTTTCACAAACTCTCTTTTTGTTGTGTCTAACCTATCTTGATCTATCTATAACCATGATTACCGGTAAAGATATGTACAATGTTTTCACAGCGATTGTGCCATTATATGTTGCTATGATATTAGCATATGGTTCAGTTCGTTGGTGGAAAATCTTCACACCAGATCAATGTTCTGGTATAAACCGTTTCGTGGCAGTTTTCGCAGTTCCGTTGCTATCTTTCCATTTTATATCTTCCAATGATCCATACACTATGAACTACCTTTTCATATTAGCTGATTCACTTCAAAAAGTAGTTATCCTTGCTGTTCTTTTTCTATGGAACATTTTCACAAAAAACCAAGATAGTCTTGATTGGACTATTACATTTTTCTCACTTTCAACTCTTCCTAACACACTTGTCATGGGAATCCCTCTTTTATCAGCCATGTATGGTGGTTCATCAGGAAATCTCATGGTGCAAATTGTTGTTATGCAAAGTGTTGTTTGGTATACTCTTATGCTGTTTTTGTTTGAATATAGAGCTGCTAAACTTCTTATTACACAACAGTTTCCTGAAACTGCTGCTTCTATAACTTCATTCAAAGTTGATTCTGATGTTGTTTCGCTCAGCGGTAGAGAGCCGCTTCAAACCGATGCTGAGATTGGTGAAGATGGTAAAATTCGTGTTGTTGTTAGAAGATCGATTACTGGTTCTAACTCTATGGTGATGCCACCACGAGTCTCGAATCTCACCGGTGTTGAGATATATTCGGTTCAATCGTCAAGAGATCAGCCGACACCGAGAGTTTCTACTACTAGTATTAATCAAATTGATTCTTATGCAATGTTTCACGGTTACAGAAATAGTTTTCAAAGAAATAGTGATGTTTATTCTATGCAATCTCCGAAAGTGAGTGGTGAGAGTGAGATGTTTAATATTAATAATGGCTCTTACCCTCCTCCAAATCCAATGCTTTATGGTTCTACAAATAGTGGAAGAAAGAAGAAAGATAGCATTGGTGGTGGACCTAATAACAAAGAGTTACACATGTTTGTGTGGAGTGATTCACCTGTTTCTGAAAGGAATCTTAAGCATGCTGTTAATAGACCTCCCTCTTTTGATTTTGGAACTGTTGATCCTTCAAAATCTGTTCCACATGGAAACACTGTTTCACCAAAAGGTATTAATGAAGACAATGTTATACATCAAATTCATTATCCTTTTGTTGATTATTGTTTTAACTTTTAATACTGGGAATTTGAAATGCAGGTGTTAATGACATGGTTGGGAACATGAATCTGAAAGAAAGAGATGTTGAAGGAGAGAATGTAAGCAAAAAGAAACAGATGCCACCAGCAAGTGTGATTACAAAACTCATTCTCATCATGGTTTGGAGAAAACTCATTAGAAACCCTAATACCTACGCAAGTCTCATTGGACTTGTTTGGGCTCTTATATCATATAGGTACCGAAAAGATTTTGTAAACTCTGATACTGTCAGTGAATTGTAACCATTGAATCGCTAAAAATAATGTTTTTTTATACTGTGAATTAATCGTTGCAGGTGGAACATTGAAATGCCGTTGATTATAAAAGGTTCGATCTCAATCCTATCAAACACTGGACTTGGAATGGCCATGTTTAGTCTAGGTTTGTTCATGGCATTACAGCCTAAGTTGATTGCATGTGGTAAAAGAGTTGCAACATTTTCTATGGCGGTGAGGTTCTTAATCGGACCCGCTGTGATCGCGGCAACCTCAATCGGAGTTGGTATCCGCGGAACTCTCTTACATGTTTCAATTGTTCAGGTCAAATTAAACTCACTTTATCATGAATTAATCAAAATATATAAGTAATTAATGTTCTTAATTATTGACATAACAATGTTTAATTTTTGCAGGCTGCACTTCCACAAGGTATTGTTCCATTTGTGTTTGCCAAAGAATACAATCTTCATCCAACTATACTCAGTACTGCGTGAGTCTCATTTTTTCTCTTCTTTTTCATTTATATCCCTATTAAAAGAAAATGCTAATAGAGAATTTGGTATTTATGCAGGGTTATATTTGGAATGTTGATTGCATTGCCTATAACAATACTCTACTATGTGCTTCTTGGACTATAGTCTATATTTTCTGGGAAGAAAATGTATCAATAATTGTTAGATGATGTTGAATATTATTAGAGAAGAAGGAATGAGAAATCCATGATATATACAGATAGCATAATGCTAAATATATATTCATTTGTTCCACATTTCCAGCTGATCAATGTATCAATGTAGTTAATATTAAAAATAGTATTTCTCCTAGCATGATATTTTTTTTGCTAAAAGTAGATTGGATTCAATGCATTTGTTCAACTTTCATTTTTAAAATAGTTTGGCTACTCTCCAATTATATCTGATCTTGTACAAATTAATTAAAATCAATACTGAAAGATATTTTTAAATAGGCAAATACTATTAAAAGAGAGCCGCGGATACTCCACCTAAGATATAACATTAGAGACACTTATTTTCCGAAACAAAAGAGATGAAGAGTGTTCTAATATGAAAATTACAACCAACTACTAAAGTAAGGAAAGAAGATAATCAAATCCACAACCTCACAACTATAGTCGCTATGCAGTCATCATACATAAAAACAAATCTCTTAAAGATAACATTATTGCGACCCAACCAAATACTCCAAATCGTAGCTAACCAAATCAAAGCAGATCTCTTAAAGATATTAAAATGTATACTTTATTTATGATGATTAATTAAAAATTATCGTAATCTTTCAAGATTTAATCTATTTTTTTTAATACTTTTTCTAAACTCTTTCTTGATGGCTATATAGTTGGAACATTAATGTAATTATTAGTATAACATTATTTATTTTATATTGTCATTTATTGCATGAATATATAACTAAAAAACAAAACAAATAAAAAAACATTAAAATGAGCTTAGAGCATCACATACATGATACATCACTAAAACATTATAATTCATCAACATCTATAATGCTCATGTTTTCTACATGGCTACCAAATACTTCAATAAACTATTTCCTTGTAGTCACATTAAATATTACTCACATAGTTACATAGTTACATAATACATCAATGTTGTACCTTTTGTATTTTTGTGTATTATTGCTTAGTTGTCTCTTAAATTTAAAATTTTAACGTTGAGAAGAAAATCATCTTTGTTATTCTCCAAAGAATAAAAATTACTCACAGTTACAAGACGGGTTTATTTAAAGAGAGAATGACTACTTGATCTGCTAACAAATGATTAAACTGTTGACCTAAAGTTTTGAGTTAGCCAGAGAAAAATTATTATTAATTAAGTACTCATGTTCAGATGATATCATTGAGAGCATGCACCAACAGGTAAAAGAACGTACTTTTTATGATGAGTAGTCAAATGATGTTTCAATAGATTTAGTCTAATATGTTTAATGATCATTGTGTAAGATAATATATTACAGATTCTCTTTCTACTTCTACTTTCTTTCTCTTATACCAATAAACATTTCAAATTTTGTCCAGGCTCCTCAGATAATTGAATTTGTCCAAATGCCTCTGATTGGATCATCGATTCCACCTTTAGTCTCGTAGCCTAAAGCCTTACCTAGTCTCAATTTGTTACAAGCGAACCTTGAACATCAAGATACTAACAAGCTGCTGAACAATATCTACAATATAGTTTGGCAGCAAAATTGGCATGCGGTCCAGGAAAGGTTACAACGCCTCGAAGAAATCCTCCACAAAGCTCCCCACGTAAAAATATTACTCAAGAGGTTGCATCAAGGAGGACTCATAATGTCGTCCTAGAGCAGACCGAAATGAAGAAAGACGAAACGCCTAGGTTAAGAAATCAGTACATGAGTAGGAAGCACCAAACTCCTACCAAAGTTCCAGGGGAGATCGGGGAAGCCTTGTCCTTCCCCGAATCAAGCAGAAAACAGGTCGGGAAAGGTGTAACCAAAGCATCCACTAGGTATCAAGATTTTGGAAATCAAGATACCAAAATCCATGGAGAAACCATCCAAGTTGTGCGAGTATGATGGAAAGAGGGATCGCGATGAGCACGTGCATCTCATCAATGACCAACTCAATACTGAGAAGTGTCCAAATGCAAATTGCTTGCATTAACTTTGGTCGGACCGGCCATATTGTGGTTCAATAGCAAGCCAGATGGAGCATTATATCATGGACGAATTTCAGGGATTGAATTTCTAGACACTTCATTGTCTAGGAAGAGATGGACAGTGATTGGATCCTCTTTGAACGGGATTTTCCAGGGGGAAACGAAAACTTGTGGTCTTACATCGACCGATTTATGTAGGTTGCAGTTGAAATCGAAAGAGACAAAGAAGGTCTTAAGTGTTGGATCTTCCAAAATGGTTGATGGACTAAACTAGAAAGTGTACCAGTCTCGTCAAAGTAATAAAATATTTTGTCTTCACACATGGACTGCAAATTTTACTAGGCAATAACAATTCGATTTAAAATGAATAATTGGGGGGGGGGGGTTTAAGTAGTGATTTGTTATAAAAACAAAAACAAGAAAGTTTTCCGAGTAAAGTTTAATAATGAAAAGCGATTAGATCTTTATTTCAAATCCCCTAATCATACATGTTGATGAATTGTGTATCACATGAGTTAAAATTACAATGTAATCTCACGGCCAATTAACAAGATCACTATACCTAATTCCTTGGTTTACAGCTCACTAATTTACATAATAACTCTCTAATTCCTTAGGCCAATTCAAAGTTAAACCATGTGTTGTTCAGTTCGTTAATTCACAGGCCACAACTTATAATTACATATTCCTAACTAATTACTAACTTGAATAATTGTCCAGATTCAGATTGGTAGACTTATGATTAATAATCTCTACTCATCTAATATCAATTTGCGTGCTCGTCAACATACAAAAGGCATCAAGAACAAGAAAAATTAAATAATGATTATAAAATAAAGAAATTCAAATCTTCTCAAACAATCATATGATCCACTAGAGTATAACTAGGTTCTTCTCACAAAAGACCTAATCTAAAATAACTTAGCAATTCATAGTGAAATTAACAATTACCATGAGTTGATAAGAAGTATTCATCAAAATCTATGGAAAATAATCTATCAAATGACTCCAATGCTTTTCAATTTCGTGGTCTAAAACTCTGGCCATCACTTTCTTTATCTCTAATTTTGAACCCTAAAAAAGTAACAAAATCCTTATTAACAGTAGTTGATGTGTGTTAGAGTAGCGGAGCATCGCGACCACATTGGGAAGCATCACGGTCGCGTTGGGAAGCATCACGACTGTGGTATGATTTCATCAAGCCCTTGATGTCAGCATTGCGGTCGGGATAAAACCAGTGGAAAAATCCTCTGATTTCTTCCTTTTTCTTTAAATTTTCACTAAGTCTCAACTTTCTTCCTCTTGGTTGTTTTTTCTCACTTCTTCCATATCGGGGCTTCGCTTTTGCTCATAATTCCACCGGTTTGTTTAAAATTGGTCGCAAATATTACTTAATGACCGCATGTCATCACAACCTCAAACTTACTATGTGCCTTGTCCTCTAGTAACCTGTCTGCACACTAAATATTTTCATCTGAAATAAAATACTTTGTTACATATCTTCCTTTCAATTTTTTGGGAATTCTCATAGGCATAAATTGAAGAAGGCGCAGCTCGTGGGTTTCTACTTTTGACAAAACGTGATGTAGTCTTTCAAGTCCGAAAAGCAAGTTCATCTCTTATGGAGGATATGTCGTTCTATTAAATGTGATTCTTAATTACATCCCTTTATATCTATTTTCCTTCTACAAAGCACCTCAGGTGGTAATTTTTGAATTAATCAAGATTCAAAGAGCTTTTCTTTGAAAAGGTGAAGAAAGCAAGAGACTGATCAATTAGGTTTCTTGGTTGTCGCTGTGTAAATGAAAAGTTGAAGGAGGCTTGGGCCTTAAGCATTGTGATACTTCAACATTCCTTTAATCAGCAAATGAGCCTGGAAGATTATGGACATGCGGGACTCTCGATGCTTTCAATATTTATCATTCAAGTATGGAGATATAAAAGACCTCCTGCTCGAATCCGCTAGACCTTTAGCCGCAAGAAATTCATCCATTTGATGGCATGATCTTAGAGGCATTGTGACAGCGTGGGGGTCAGAAGAGAGTTTGTTTCAGAAAGGTATTTCTTGTAAACTCGGTACATGATCGGAAATTAATTTTTGGAAGTTCAAATGGTTAGGTCCTCAACCCCTCAAACAGTTATTTCCATCAATGTTTGAATTATTCTTTGATCAAAGGGTACTGTTAGCAACACATTTGAATGATCTTCAGGATGCTGAAGTTGAAACCTAGGGATCCATTCATCTTCTCTTCCCGCTAAAACACAACTCTATTGCAAGGCCTGTAGGATATTATATTAAACACTTCCCTGTTCCGCTTGCTGAAGATTATATTGTTTGGTGGAGGGACTCTTTCGGGTATTCGGAAAACTCAGTGTACATAATATTGTCTACTTTTTATTCTCCAAATTTCTTGCTAGGCACAAAGATGTCAGTTATCTTAGCATTAACTTGGAGCTCTTGGATTCCAAGCAACATCCATTTTTTTGCTTAGAGGATTTTATTTAGGAGACTTCCAACAAGGGATGAATTGGCTTATAGAGGTATTCTCGTTGGTGCGTATAATCTCGTTTTTCCTCTATGCCTCGGCCAAGTGGAGGATCTTGATCATTTATTCTTGTTGTGTCTCTCGTGTTTGGTTAATCATGTTGAAATGGATTGGTATAAGTCATATGTCTCTCCAAGAGGATGTCTTGTCTAATTTGATTGAATTTTATAACTGTTTGATAGGGAAGATTAAGAAAAAAAATGTCATCTTCTTCTTTAGTTGTCGATCAGCTGTCTGGTTTATTTGGTTGGCAAGAAACGAGATTCTTTTTAAAAGGGGTCATAAAAGATATTTTGATATTGTAATTTTAACTAAGAGTCTTACTTGGAAATGGCTAGATGCTAAAATTCTGAAATTATTGATTTCGAGTTGAAAAATCGATTTAAAAATCCTAGTCTTTGTTTTCGATAATTTTCTTGTAGTATAAGGTGCTTTCTTTCTTTGCTTATTAAAAAAAAAAACCTTTTAAGATTAATACATCTCCAATTCTTTTTTTAGAAATGGCTATGTTAATAAAAATTAAGACAATTTCTCAATCCACCCCGTAGATCTCTTAGCCACCACGCAAAATTTCAATTTTGCCTCCTGTTTCCATAGATGCACATCCGGAAGCATCATTTTTTAAAAAAATTTGGTTTTTTCCGTAGATGCATCTACGGAAACGTTTTCGTAGACGGAACACTCTCTTTTCAACTCATTGTGTAGATATATCTACGGAAGATTTCACCAACTTAATTAAGTTGAGATTTTCCCAATTAATTGAGAAATTAATTTGAGATTTTCTTAATTTATTCGTAACATATGCCCTGAAATTAATTTGGGATTTTTCCAAATAATTGAGAAAATCCCAAAATTTACTATGTTAAACAAAAAAAGTTACTTACAAGATGTGACATTTTTGTCAATTCAGTGATGCCTGAGGGACCCGTGAGGTCTATTGAAAAATCATCAAAATTAATATGTTTGATCTAATTTCTAAATTAAATTTATCAATTTTTGTTGAACTAAATATCTCTTATAACATAAAATCAAAGGGAGAACTTAATATTCAATGTTTTTTCACATATCACCGTGGTGGTGTCATATTTTTATAGGTTATCATCACATTCCATAAAATTGCATGCAGATACAGCATACATTTATATATCATCATTCAACAGGATATAACAGTTTATTTCCAGATAAAAAAGTGCAACCTAGGTCTCAAAAAAACACAAATTTGCTCTTCAATGGCTAAAGTAATTCCGACCGGAGAAGAGACGACGGGGAGAAAACATCCCCGAATAACGAGTTGAAGCAACACTTTCGATCGATCTATCGTCATCAGAGACGATGAAAGCTTCGCGTTCTTCACGTGGTCCATTTCGGACATTGAAGGTTCCATATTTAACCAATCTTCCAACCCACGACTTCTTCTTAGTTGGACTCTTCATCGGTGTCGGACTCTGATGGCCAGCGTTCATCTTGTTGCCGAGATACTCCTTCACTGCATGCAATCCAAGGTCCATCACTTCCGGAGGTGGTGAAACCAGAGGGTTCCCTTCCACACTCAGCTTCTGAAGCTTACTGAGACCACCAATGGAGTCCGGCAAGGACTTGATCTTGTTGTAGCTGATGTCAAGTTCAACCAGGGACAATAGAAGTCCTATGGAGTATGGGATTGAATCCAAGAAATGAAAATTCTGACTCACGTTTAGGGTTTCAAGGTTGATGAGATTCTCGAGATCTTCCGGGAGAGATCTAAGACAGTTGAGGCGTGCGTCGAGAATCTTGAGAGATGTGAGATAAGAGATGGAGCGTGGAAGGAAGAGAAGTTTATTGGAGTTGATTGATAGTTTCTTGAGGTTTATTAGCTCAAACCCTAGGTTTTCTGGTAACTGGATCAACTTGTTGAAGTTTAAATTCAAATCTTCTAAGGCCTTGCAATTCTCAATTGTTTTTGGGAGGTGTTGGATGAGGTTGCCGGAGACGTTCAGAAGCTTGAGCTTGGAGAGGCAGCCAATGGAGTTTGGAAGGGTTCTCAGCTGGTTTGAGTGCACGTCCAACGCCACCGTGTTCACCAGCCTCGCCGTCAATGATTCCGGAATGTTCTGTTTCAATCATAAATTAATTATTACTCTTAGCAAGGACATTAGATCAAAACACCGTTAATATAATATGGCACTGATACATCAACACCAATAATAATTTACAAAAATAAATTAATTAAATATAATTATAAATATCGATGTCAATTATACTGATACACATTTTTTTTCAAAAATGTCACTGTCAATTACACTCATACACAATTTTTTCAAAAATGTAAAAAAAACCTGAAGATTGTTATTGGATAGGTCTAACTTGCAAATGGAAGCTAAATTGAGAGAAGGGTTAGGAAGAGAGTCTAATGACATGCCACTCAAGTTAACTATTTCAAGCCTTTCAGTTTCCTCAATGGAATTCGAATTATTACTATATGTGGTCCTCTCCACCGGTTGCTGTTCGTACATCATCTTTACACAACGTTGCTAGGTAATACTAACAACTATATGATGGTGATGGTGTTTAAGGTTCATGTAATAAGAGAGGTTGAAGATGAGGATTAGTGTGAGATGAGAGAAAAGAGAGACAGTTTGGTTTATAAATGCAAAGTGAAGATCTGAGTGTACGGAGGACAAGTAACGGCGAAGTGGGAGGGCCAGTTGTTGTTGTTCTTGTTATGTTGTGCTGTGTGTGTGACGTGTCTTCTACTTACGTAGTACAACAACCGTATATTTTGGCTTTGCTTGGTCATGTTCCCCTCTCCACTTAATACTTTGATTAAGTCAACATCCCCTTCCTTTCTGTAATTCTATTCAAACTAACAATAATGTGTCTTACTTTTTAAATTAGTTTTTTTTAATATTTAATTTAACTTTTTTTAAGTTAAGGTTAATTTTTTAAAAATATACACTTTTTATTTTTTTAATGATAAAATATTCATTGTAGGGGGCGGGTCAAGGGTTTAAACGTGCACTCTTTAATGTGTCTGTTTCGGTTAGACATATTTTTTTTTTAATATTTAGGCTTAAAAGGTATAGTGCCGCAAGTCCGCCCCGCCCTGCCTCATTTTTAATGTGGGGCACGTCAGAATTTTAGGCTCATCTCGTCCCATCCCATTTTTGCGGATTTTTGTGGAACGATCCTAACCAGAACAGACATGCCTGTTTGTCACTCCTAATCTTAAATAAATGGCCGTGTCTAGGTCGATAATTACAAAATACATTCAATTCTTCTTCTTTTTTTCTTATGCAATTTTTTTCTCTCAAAACTTCTATGAGCCATTAAACATTTACTTCAATGTTTATAACATTTTTCAAGAACTAAATATATCCCTAAATAACCTGTTTCAAAGAATTTAGGTGATGTTAAAATGGTGAAAATACTTTTATATTATTATTCTTATATAATATTAAAAGATCAAAACGATGATGATATTTGTATAAATATATCTTAAATATCAAGTGACAAAGAGAAAAAATATATATTTTGAATTTTTCAGAAATTAACACACAAAAAAGTACTGAAAAGTCGACACAGAGGACATCGAAGCCACAGATGGCGGTCTACGACGCTATGTAGCGGAGGAACTGCGACGAGGGCTATGATCCTGAGGGTGGTGGAAGAGGGTTATGTCTGTTTCAATCAATTCGTAGGTATTGGACTTAGTCGTTTCACTTCACGAATATGTTTATTAGATATTTTTGTTTTGGATCTGCTATGGATTTGTTGGATTTTAACACTTATAAATATTTATCTCTATCATTCTTGTTATTAAAACATTCATAATGTAGTCTGAAAGATATGGGAAAGATGTGTCAGTTCTAGTAGATAAACTTAGAGACACAAAGATAGAAATTCTTTGAAGTTATTGGAATTCAAAAAACTTTTAAAGATATCTAAGGGGATTGGGAAACACTTCTAAATACCTTAGATTTATGTGATTCATATATAAAGGATTAGAGAGATTGGAAAACACTTGGGTAATCTTCCTACCCAGTCTCGACTTCAAATGTGGCCCAATATCGAGAAGCCCAATGCAACCACAAGAACTCAAGATGGTGAAGATATTTTTGGTGGAGTAATACCAAGTTAATGACGTCAGAGGATAAAATATTTGTTTCAAATTTCCTAAAGGTAGGTTGTATGACATGTGGAGCAGGCATAGACTAGCTTTAGAAAGAACCTGATCCAAGTAGACAAATTAAAACATGTGTGTGAGATAACAAAATGAGTCACATTCAAACATTTGTCTAGTCAGACGAACATGATTAAAACTAAGATTATGTATCCTTAGAAACCCTAATAATACCTCTATATAAAGAGCAGAAGATGTCAAATCAAGGTACATAAAAAACATTCCTTAAAAAATTTATACCTCTCACAAACATCATATTGAATTGATTCAAATAAGGGAGAAGGAGACCATCAACGATTTCACGATGAGAATTACTCGGTTGGTGAACCAAGTAAAAGCACACGGAGAAACAACTATGGAGTAGTGAGTTATCACAAAAATCTTGTGTACGTAGCGGTTGAGGAATCGAATGATCTTACGACAATGAGCAAATAGGAGATGTAGAGCTCTCTTTAGGCACATGAGCAGAAAATGGAGGAAAGGTATATTGATAAGGCAAAAGCAGAGATAGCTTTGCAAGCCTGTTTCAAGTAGAGAGACAAGAAGGCGAAGGGAAAGTGTTCGATGAGCAAAGGTAGAGGAAACTTTCAGAATTTTGGAGGAAGAGAGTCCTAAAATTCCAAGAATTCAACATTCCAAAAGGGTGAAACACTGGTAATAGAGCTGCTGGATCAAACAACTAAAGAGATGGAAATCTAAGGGTAGAGGTGGAAGAAGATTGTTGACAAAAGTAGTGTGCAACGGTTTAATTGTCAAAAGCTTGGCCATTCTGTAAAAGAATGTAATTCCAACAAGAAACAACCCTAAGAAGCTGAAGCTAGAGTCGCATGCCAAGTGTTCGATGAGGAGAACACACTTTTGGTCATGATAACATGGGGAGAATGGAGAAGCGGCAAGGTGCAAATCAACAACAATAACAACAAAAGTTTGAAAAATGCTAAAAAATTGAAGTCCAAATCAACAACTTTTGGTTGAGATTTTCAGGTAGCTTGCAAGATTGAGGTTGTTGTTATTGGTGCTGACAAATTCCATTGAAAAGAAAGGGGTTTCTTTTTCCAAATTACCTTGGTAGTGAGTGTGTGAATGAATATTGATAAGGTGGAGTTCTTCTCAAATATCCATACATTTCATCACTCAAAGAATTGGAGGATCAAGGGGTGATTGCTACACATGAAGGCTTGGAGAAGATTGGTGAAGATGGAAGATTTAAGAAGCGTGAATCGAGTAAAGATTATGCAGAAGAGTTTGGCATTACGTTGTATACCAGTCAAGATATATATAGGATATTTATTTTTTACAGAATTATAGTAGGTTAGTGATTGTATGAACTCTTGCAATATTTGTCAAAATAAAAAGGAACAAAGCAAATTCTAATGGGAAACCATTAAAGACTGGAGTAGTAAAGCGAGGATGAACGTCGAACCACTCTATATCCGTGTGTAATCTCTCTCTCTCTCACATACGCACACACATACACACACACTCTTACTTTTAAATTTTTGTAGGATATTGCATGCTTAGGTTTTCAATTCTTAGTGTAGTTTATCGTTTATTCAATTGGTAGTGATTTACTACATAAGGTTAGGTTTTGTTAGATTTGGTGCCTAATTGAGCTTTAGTGGTGATTAAATTTTATGGAACTAGTGCTGTTAACATTCGATCACAATTGAAATGTCGTATAAGACCCATCTCGTGTAATATAAAATCATTCAATTAGTCATTAGTGAACAATCTGTGAGTTTTGTGAATTGTTTATTTGTTGACTTGATCAAAATCCAATAAAAGTATAATTCTCATATTTTTATCCTAAACCTTTCGCGCACAAATTTTGAAAATCCTATAATATTCTATTTCTGGAAAATTAGTATAATTTTAGTTATATGGTCTATACACCCCCCCCCCCTTTAGACTGTTTTCTTACTCCATATTCTCACCCAACAAAAAACTCCTATGGTTTCCAATAGAACTTTCAAGATTGAGTTGAAAGTTATGGAGCATAGGTGTCTTGCTAACGGCTAGTCGAGAAGAGTGGATATGGCATTATCAACTCGGGCATCTCAATTTCTGAGATCTCAATGCCTTGCAAAAGAACGAAATGGTAACGGAGCTACCATTGATCGACATACTAACTGAAATTTGTGAAGAATGTGTGCAAGCTAAGCAACATAAAGAAAAATTCAACAAGGATGCAACTTTTAGAACCAGGTGTCACCTTAAAATGGTGTGTTCAGATGTGTGTGGACCCATGCAAGTTGATTCAATTGTTGGCAATAGACATTTTGTCACATTCATCGATGATCATAGTTGAAAACTATGGACATTCCTAATCAAGATAAAGGATGAGGTATTTGATGAGTTTAAGAAGTTCAAGTCCACGGTTTAAAGGCAAAGCGGTCACAAGCTCAAAGTTCTTAAAACGAATGGTGGAGGCGAATTTGTCTTAAATTACTTTTGTAGATTTTGTGATCAAGAGGGGTTATTGCATAAGGTAGTAACACCATATACATCGTAGCAAAACGGTGTTATCGAAAGGAAGAATCAATTGATTGTGAACATCGTGAGAAGCATATTAAAAGGGAAGAACTTGCCGAAAGAAATATGGGGAGAAGCGGTGTCCATAACTGCATACTTGTTGAATAGGTGTTCAATAAAGAAGCTTGAGAAGATAACATCGGGGGAAGCATGGTCTAGAATTAAACCAAATCTGAATAACTTGAGAGTTTTGGCTTCGATAGCACATTAACATGTATCAGGACAACTTAGAAAGAAGTTGAATGATAAAAGAGAATTGATGATACTTATAGGATATCAATTTACCGGTGGTTACAAGTTGTATGACGTAGTGAATAACATAACACTGATCATTCGGGACGTTATTTTTTAGGAAATTAAAGAAGTGCAACCGGTTAAACTAGTGAAAAATCAGTTTCTACAGTGCTGGAAAGTGCAGAACTAGCCCCCGTTGAAGCCCAGATTGAAGAGAAAGTGAGAAGATCAATAAGCAAAGAGGTTTGCCTCCAAGACTCTAAGATTGTGAGTTGTTTCTATATAAAGAAGTCAATGACGATGGTAATTTTGTCTATTTTGCACTTATGGTTGAATCTAAACACGTTAAAGAAGAGCAGGCCTTGAGTGATCCAAAATGGATTTGTGTTATGAAGGAGGAGGTAGAATAAATTAAGAAGAACAAAACTTGGAAGTTAGTTTATCTACCAAATAGAAAGAAGACTATTGGTGTAAGATGGGTGTACAAAGTTAAGGCAAATCCCAAAGGTGAAATAATCAAGCATATGGCTCTATTAGTTGCAAATGAATTTTTGCAAAGAGAAAGCATTGACTTTAAAGAGGTATTTGTATCGGTGGTTAGAATTGAAATTATTATACTATTTGTTGGTATTACGAATAACAAAAATTGTTCCATCTATCAAATAGATGTCAAATATGCTTTTTTGAATAGACATCTTGAAGAGGAAGTTTATGGAGAACAGCCCCCCTGGTTTTGTTGAGAAAAACCAAGAGTCAAATTTCTACAAGTTGAGGAAAATGTTATATGGTTTGAAACAACCTCCAAGAGCTTAGAACAAGAGGATGGATGGTTTCTTAGAGGAGATTGGCTTCAAGAAGCGTGTATCCCAATATTGTTTGTATGTGAAGAAGAATACAAATGAAGGGGTGATAATCCTTTGTCTATACATAGACGATTTGTTAATTACGGGCAGCGACAAAAAATGTATTTCTATGTTCAAGAGTGAGCTTATGAAGGAGTTTGAGATGACCGAACTTGACCTCATAACATACTTCCTTGGCATTGTGTTTCACAAGTCCAAGAAGGGACTGCTCATGCACCAAAGAAGGTATGCGCTTGAGATTTTGAAGAAGTTTGAAATGGAGCATTGCAATGTAGCCATTAATCCATTTGAACTAAGGCTACAATTTTCGAAGATTGATGATAAGCAAGAGGTCAGTCCAACTTAGTATATGAGGTTGATTGGATCCTTGCATTATTCGTGCTATATGCGACCAAACTTGGCATTTAGTGTTGGTATTTTGATTAAATTCATGGAGAGACATAATGTGTCTCACTTGGCAACAATCAAGAGGATTTTAAGATACGTCAAGGGATCTATTCGTTGCGGAATTCTCTTTCTCGCAATGGACAAGGGTAGAAAATGCAATTTGCTCAGTTTCACCGATTTCAATTGGCGTGGAGATAAAGATGATTGAAAGTGTACAACAAGATACATCTTTATGTTTGGCGAAACATCAATCTCATGATGTTCGAAGAAGGACCCGGTAGTAGCACTCTCTTCTTGTGGGGCTGACTATGTAACACCCCGAATTTAATTAATTATTTAATTTAATTTAATTAATCAAGGATTTATTCATTGGAATTAGTCGAAGTTGAATTTATCGGTATTATTTTAAAGGCGTAATTGGAATAATATGTTGATTGGAGCAGTTAAATTATGGTCGGATTAGTCGGAATAATACAATTGCGAGTTAGTATTATTTGCGTTATGGATCAATTGTAGTCGTAGAATATTATTGGGAATAATATTTGTTATGTTATGTGATTATTTATTGATGTGTGTTTGGCTTAATTGAGTAATTATAAGAATATTATGAATTGGGCTTAAGTTGAAGAAATATAGCACAATGAGATTGGATTATGGGTTAAGCCCAATTAAGTAAAGAAGGATAGTAAGAGAGTTAGGGTTTTAGAGACATACCTCTGATTTGGAGAAAGAAGAGAAAGAAGAGAAATAGGAGAAAGAAGAGAAAGAAGGGATGAAAGAGGAAAGCTATGGCATGAAGAGGAATGACTCCATTGAAGAAGGTGGATCTTTTGCTAAGGTAAGGGTGAGGTTCTTACTCTCTAAGGGTTGGCATGATGATGAGTATGGTAGAGATTAGGTTTCATAATTGAAATCCATGAATGTGTGAAGAATTGCAATGTTGATAAATGTTCAAAATTGGTGAATGGTTGCTGAGAACTTGATGTATTATTAGAGGTTTAGATGAGTGGATGATGTTGTGAATTATGTTCAATCTTTAACCTTTTAAATTTCATAGTTTTGTATTGTTAGGGTTTATGATGAAAATGCATGAAATCTTTGATTGGAAATGTGTTCTGATTGATGTTTGATGATGGATGATGATAGATTTTGTGTTTATACATGTTTAATTGTTGATTTGAATGAGTCTTGGGTGAGGGAAGGGGGATTACGCAGGTCTGTTGGTGCTATCATTTTTTTGCATAATCGCTCTTCCGCTAAGCGGGCTCGGGCTCGCTAAGCGGATGCTGTTTCATTTTGAAAAATAAAGAGGCTCGCTAAGCGGAGCCAGTCCGTTAAGCGGAGCTCAGAAATTGTTCGCTTCCATTATGGTCCGCTTGAAGTGGGGTTGTTGATTTTGCAAGTGCATAAGCGCTCTTGAGGTTCGCTAAGCGGACCCTGTTGCGCAAAACTTGTCCAAACTTTGAAATGATGTATCTTTTGATTCGTAACCCCGTTTTATGCGTCGTTCGAAGCGTTGAGAAGCTAATGAAATCATCTATATGATAGAAGTAGAATGGTTAGCACATGATGAATAAATTATGATGTTGTTAACATGTAATTATGTATATGTGCATTATAACTTGATAATTTGTGAATAACGTTGTTATGGCATGTTATGTGGTGTAATATTCAATGATGTTTTGTGATGATAAATGCTTTGGGTATGTTTGTATGCCGTGAAGATGTAGTTGAGATACAATGCCTTACTATAAATAGTAATGATAGGTTGTTGTTGTTGCTATTGTACGTATTGATATGTATGAGTCGATAAAGATGTTGTATGCTATATGCGATTAATCGTGCGTATTTGATATGTATGAGTCGATGATGATACCATGTGATGAATTAACAATATATATGAAGTTGAATATAACATGTTATGATATTACTTGATTCGTGTAATGTGATGTTTATTGTTGTAACATGATGAATTTGTTGTTGTTGTTGTAACATGATGAATTGTTGTTATCATTGTAACATGATGAATTGTTGTTGTTGTAACATGATGAATTTGTTGTTGTTGTTGTTGTAGACCCTATGGTCAAATTTGATTAAGTTGTTCATGTTGGTTGAGTTGTTCAAGTTGATTAAGTTGTCCAAGTTGGTTATGTTGGTTATGTTGTTTAAGTTGTATTTATGGGTGTGCATCATTGAGTCGCATCCATGATATTGTTTAAGTTGGCCCAAGTGGAAAATATTCAAGTTGGCCTATATGACAAATGTTTAAGTTGGCCCAATGGAAAATGTTTAAGTTGGGAGTTTACTCTAAATGGTACCACATGCATACGCATAAAATGAAGTTGCATATTGAGCTGCATTTTGAATTGTTGTGATTGTTATGTGTTGAGGATAAAGTTGTGAATTTGAATACGATGTTATGATTGGCTAATAACATAGCTGTTATGGTGAAAGTCGCTTTGTTGATGGTTTGGTTGTGGTAAAAGTTGTATTGTGTTATAAGTTGTGCAGTTGTGATAATTGTTGTATGAAGTGGTGAAATTATATATGATCTATATCTCCTATATTACTTATCATGCATTCCTTTATATTGTAAGATATATCACCCCTTTGCTGATATTTCCCCTACCATGGGAAATGGGCAGGTACTCAAGATTAGCCGTGGATGTTCGAAGTGACTTAGTGAAGTCTTTACGTTGCTTTATGGCAAGTCGAGTTGGTGTCCATTGCTCTGCTACGTAGCACTCGGGGGGATTAGTAGTTATTGTTTAATTGTTGTATTCTATGTTGACATTTATTCTAAGTTGAATTGAAAGATGTTTATTAGTTTAAGTTGGAAGTTGTGGATGAAGTTATGTTTCTGACTATGTATCATTATTAAATGCAATATAACACTACGCCAAACAAGTAAAAAGACAGCGCTTTTTTTTGCTTTAGGCAGCGCTTTAAAGCGCTGTCTATTCCCCCGCTGCCGTAGGTAAAGGCAGCGCTTTTTTTCACCTTGAAAGCGCTGCTAAAGGCCCCCTTTAGCCAGCACTTTTACCTATAAAGCGCTG
The DNA here is from genome assembly GCF_029867415.1 of Vicia villosa. Classification (NCBI taxonomy): domain Eukaryota; kingdom Viridiplantae; phylum Streptophyta; class Magnoliopsida; order Fabales; family Fabaceae; genus Vicia; species Vicia villosa. The sequence goes on along the minus strand of NC_081180.1, from coordinate 13,259,233 downwards.
CTAAAGGCCACCTTTAGACAACGCTTTTTTATAAAAAACGCTGCTAAAGACCCCCTTTAGACAGCGCTTTTCTCAAACAAAATTTTTAAGAAAAAGCCTTTTAAAAGCGCTGTCTAATCCCCCTTTTAGGCAGCGCTTTTCTCAACTTTAGATAGCGCTTTTCATTAAAAGCGCTGTCTATCCCCCCTATATAAAAATTGTTTTCGCTTAAAACAAAGCGCTGCCTATTATAAGTCAGCATATATGCACCAGATTTTCACCATTTTAGCACCAGATTTTCACCATTTTAGCACCAGATTTTTATCAGAATTTGCACCAAAATTGCTTAAACTTGAAACAAATTTGTAGCTTCAATATAAAATTTGAAACAACAACATTAATATACATCTTCACAAAAGAAATTCAGGATATAAAAAACCAAGCATATGAACATTGAATAATGTCTTGTCAATCATATAAAACAAAAACATAAGTAAATACAATGAATAGATAGAACTTTTCAATAGAAAAGTCATCAACAAAATAAGAAATCACATACTTCTCAAATACTTCTCAAATAATTCTATCAAATATCGCTCATGATCTATACAAATCAACGCATTAAAAACTTAGAGTGATATTGTTTTTCCAGGTTCACTTCCATGAGTTGCATCCTTTATGACCTGTCATTTCAAATTATGTAAAACTATAAGTAATTGGCATACCGATATTCATTAAGTATATAAATAAATGTATTAAAATGAATCTGATAATTAGTGAAAAACAAACCCAGTAATAACATGTACACCTGGAAACAACAAGACCATAACATCTCGTGGATAAGGTATTTAATGAAGACTTTAATTTTTGGATAGCCTAACGTGAGAATTAGACCTTTAACCCACAATTAACCAAGCCACTTCACCATATAGCAAACTAGAACATCCCACTTATATTCATGTCAATTAAATCAAGATCATATGCATGTAAATGCTATTCTGACCAGTAGTAAACAATTCTTACAACATGCTCCTCTCAAAATAAATAGTTAAATCATAACTGGAATCATATATTTAAATATTTACCTGAGATGATATGAACGCCATCCTCAGCGAACACTCTAGAGAAGCAGATGCAGTGAGAGAGGAATCAAGGATCCTGACCATGCCAAGAATTATGTAACAGTTACAACGAACCCAAAGAAAAAATAGAAGAGACACCTTGTTAACGTCATTAACCACAACTTTTAGGTGTTCATATACATCATATTTATAAATTATGTTCAAATACACATGATTTTCATGTGTTCAACTATAGTATCAATTGACCATGATTCGTGTTCAAATGTACATCTGAAAATCATGGTTAATGAAATTCAAAATCATGGTTAATCGCGCTCAGTGGGTGATTAATTAGTTGTGACACCTTGTTACTTTCATTAATCATCAACTAACATAACTAACCATGTATTTGAACAGCACTTATTACTTCAAAACCAACCAACCAACCATCAACAAAACCACGGACTTCATTATTTAACAGTGCCAACTGACAAGGATTAGTCATCATTTAATGTGACATTGATTAATCTATTGTTTTGAAAAAACAAATCTATTGCATTCTGCAAAGCTTGCAATAACGATGAAGCGAACATGTATAAATCAATCCCCAGAGCTAAGCTTTCACGAGGAAAAGGTACGTCAGTTTGTAGTAGACACCTAAAAAGTCCACATAAAGATTACTATGGGATCCCTATAAATTTCCCCTCAGCCAATGTAAAATAGATAGCTACCTCAGAAAAATCAGGTAACAGTGTGATAAAACAGAATTATAACCTATGACATGACAAACAAAAATGTCCATGCATCCTTAGCCAGTTTATTCTTCTGCTAACACCTTGATTTCCATATCTACACTCTCCAAGTATGAGCCTTAGTATTATGGTTCAAGGATCTAACAGCACCACATTATTCTATTTGAAAGGAACACCATTACATTCATTCAAAATGCGAAGGATCTTAACTACTACATAAATCAGTTTTGCAACAATGCATACCTGTACTAAAGGTGAAACTCGGGGACTGATCCCTCCTTCGCGTTCCATTTGTGCTACAGTACAAGCTATTCTGAGTTCCCTGATTTCAGCACAAATGTCATAAAAATGCTCCATGCATACATTGATATTCTAAACAAATCTCTAAAATATAATAATAGTCACCTTAATGTTTCTCCTCCGAGGATAGCTGCTAAAAACAGGCCATCTGGCTTTAATGCCAACATAGACTGCCAAACATAAAATATCACATTGTAAATAATAATATATGACATTACAACCGAAATTTGGATAAAGTGAAAGAAACAAGATTTGGGCGTTGACTAGATAGTGTTGGAAAAAATGAAGCACTAAACTTTATCGATACTAATACTATACTCCTAGTTGTAATTTAAAATAAAATAAAAAATTGTCAAATATAAAAAAAACATGGTAGCCAATCCTAGAAAGATAATCTAAGATGTTCTAAATTACACTAACAACGCCCATAAATTATGACAACGCCAAATTTCCCTTTTAACAACTACAAAAATTGATTAAATAATTAAAATATTTGAAGACAATAAAAAATCATGCAAACACAATTTGTGCCTTCAATATGTTGTGACTGATTCCACCAAACTCCTAAAGAGACAAAAATCCACGCATTTTTCTAGCATCATTTAACGCTCTTTTTGGAACACTAACAGGGAATGGCAAAGTCAAACACAAATAAAGCTAATAAGCACATCAATGATCACAACTGTATAAAAAAGTTTACTTGTATCATTGCTCCTGGAAGATCATTAGTCCAGTGAAGGCCCAAGCAACTAATAACCAAATCCACTGAGCTGGAAAGGTACATGTAAAACAATTCATAAGGGTAATATTAAATCAATGTCAAGTGTAAAATCATCATTAAATATCAAGTTTAAACTATAAGTGTAACTAAATACAAAGCTAACTCCCGCACCTTTCTTTAATAGGCAAGAATTCTTCGTCACCAACCAAATCTCTCAAACAAAATTCTGCCAACAGCTCCGCATACAATCCCAACAGCTCCGCATACAATCCCAACAAAACCTACAGCAAAAACAATACAAATCAGTACCCACCATACAAAATAAAACTGAAACCGGCTCAACTTTAAACCGGTTCAGTCGACATCTAAACCAATCACCCAGCATATTCGGTTCACAAAAAGGAATTCCAGAAAGAATCCCTATCACAGAAAGAAATATGTATATTTTAACAATTAACAAATATGTATATTTTATGCATAAGTTTTAACAAAAGCCATTTAGACAGAATGAGTTGTGAATGAGTTTACTTTGGACAGCTTTGCCAAAAAGTGACATACAAATTTTGTTATCACTCACCAAATTGTGAAGAAGCCAAATGATCAGACTGCGACGGTGAAGTCGAAGGCACTGTAGGAATCGACCACGTGCGGGAAGAAAGCAATAAAGAACAGCAAACAATATCTCTGAAAGAAGACGTGAAGGAGCAAACAGTATCTTGGACGGGCAACGTATTCGGATCAACTGTCAAAGTAATCCAGAACAATGAGTTGCAATTGATACAAACTTTATGATTCATGATGTCAGAGACAAATAGACAAAGCAAAACAATAAGATTGTAATCCATGAAAATAGTTAGCATATTTCTAGTTGTGGTTCACAAGCTTTATTAGTAAATAGAGGTGTACTTCAACAAGTTCTTAAAGCCTAAAAAAGAAGATCGATCAGGAGCGGTGAGGAAATTCAGTTCGATGCGCATCAGCACATGTCCCAAATCACATTGAGACTTAAAGTTTGGTTCACTTCTAGATTATGCCTGCAATCCAACTTTCAACACTGGCACCTAAATACAGTTCACACTAATTAACCTTGAACCTCTAAATAGCATCCTTTCACTGAGTTAGTCCACCACTAAGCTCCAATTTGTTTTAACAAAACCAACAGCTTCATTTCAGCCGGCCCAGACTTCCGACACACCAAACCTCCAAACCTCCCAGCTTTGAAAGCCATGCGAGACCTTGCACAACAGAAACCATACTGAATCAGAATACACAATTATGCACATACACTAAACCAGTTTCCACAATATGCCACTGATACATCTTCATATCATATATATCATACAACCTTGCATACATTTACATAAATCTCACTACATTCTATAAACAATTCCATGCTATTAATCAGCCCATATCATGTTTAAACATACACCACAAAAAGATATACTAACCATTAAGTATCATCCAAACACCCAATCACTAACAGCATAAATGTTACCTATCAGCAAATAAACCAAAAAATAAAAACTAAAGCAATGCCATAAAATCAACAGAACAAAACTGATCTCATGGTTCAAACTGACAGAAAAAAAACTAGCTCCCTACCAAAGTTCATACTAGAGCAAATTCAAATTTCAAAAGTGCCCCACATCAAAACGTAATGCTAGAACAACACCTTGTCCATAACAAAAGACAAAATCAGAGTTCAAGACACTCACTTTCAGTTCGAATGTTTCGCAGATGTATCCAAAGCTCAAATGCAATTCAGGTTGTCCAAAATAAGCTCACCATATGCAATGCAGCCGTGTTCGTACTCCAATTCAAGTCTTACTTCAAATAGATCCATACATGAAAAATTCAATTCTTTTCACAAACAACCCTCAAACCCTGCATCCCAAAACCAACTTAAGTTATTGTATGTTAAAAGTCAGTTCACATAACCCACACAAATTAATTCAAAGCAAACCATGTAGTAGACCTGCAGAAGAAAGAAGGAAATGGCTGAGTTTCAGGTTCACAACATGTGGAAATCAACTGGTTTTATTTTACTCCAGAGTCAACTGTTCTGTCACAAGGTTCAAATACAACATTACAAGGACACTGAGAAAAGAAAGATTACCAAATACCAATGAAGAGAAGGACGACGGTGGTGAGATGACGAAGGGCTGAGTTCGACGTAGAATAGGTTTTGTCCAATCTTTCTTTCTGGCGTTTCCTCTTTCTGTTTGAGTGGTGATTCAGAGGTGAATCTGAATCGATCGTATTTCCTCTTTCCAGTGGATAATCAATGGTTGACAAATGGATTTTGTTCGTTTTTTCTTTCTGGTGAAACGGTGGTGAATCGATGAAGGGAAGGAAGGGGCCGGCGGTGGTGAATCGATGAAGTGAAGGAAGGGTCGACGGTGGTGAATCGAAAAGAAGGAAGGGCTGACCGAGGAGAATCCATGGGTGATGACAGAGAATCGATGAAACAAAGATGAAACGAAGAATCCATGGGTGACGACGATGAGAGGGAGAGGGGAAGCACTGAACCTGAGATTCGTGAGAGAAGAACAATTTTTTGTTGGTGTTTAGGGTTTTTTTCTGTGTGAGGGAAAAGAGGAAACAAATATGAGAATATAGAAAGAATAAGAATTTTCGTGTAATGTTTCCGGGTTTTATTTTTTATTTCACTTATAGCAGCGCTTTTGTATAAAAGCGCTGTCTAATGTGTGTTGTCTAAAAGCCTTTTTGGCGTAGTGTAAGTATATTTGTTTGGTTAAGTCAAAATGTGGCATCCCATCGTTTGATGAATATTTTTAAATGCACTCTGATTTTCGCTTATAATTGCGGGGTAGAATTGGGGTGTTACAGACTACGCTGTCACTTTGTTGTGTGCGTGCCAAGTCGTGTGGTTAATGAATTTGTTGAAGGAGTTGGACAGCGAAGAGGATGACATTGTAAGCTTATGGTTGATAAAGTTTCTGCTATAAACCTTGTTAAGAACCCAATTGCACATGGGAGAAGCAAGCATATTGAGATGAAGTTTCACTACTTGAGAGAACTTATTAGTGAAGGAAGGTTTAGATTGGGGTATTGTAGAAGTAAATACCAAATGGCCGATTTGTTGATCAGTGGAGTCACGATTAAAGTATTAAAGAGACTGACGAAGTTAATGGGAATGAACAACTTAGAGGACTTAAATTAAGATAATGTGTTAAGAATAGAAGATAATTCAAGTTAGTGCAATATGTTGCAATTTTATACAACCGGTTGCACCCCTTTGTAAAATGTCAATCAAAAACAAAATACAACAGGTTGCACTAAAAGTACAACCGATTACATTTAAGGCCCGTTTAGTTAAAAACTGAAATAGAAGCAAAGTGTAACCGCTTACTTAAAACTACAACCCATTGTAGTGACTTGAATTATCTTTAATAAAGATTAGATCCTATGATTAAAAAAACATTCAAACACTTGAGAAGATGTCAATAGACTATTTCCATTTTTAAGATTATTGTATCCTTGTTGGAGAACTACTGTTGGAGAACTACTTGGAAAAAAAAGTAGAAGATCATGCATAGTAGGAATGAGGCATGGCAAATCAAGACAACGTTGACATTGCCAACAACAGGCAATAAACATTAGAGTATAGTATGATATATTTGATCTAAATTCTATAAAAACTGGAATCATCATATCTTAGAGATTACATGTGTATAACTTATAAGAATCGATTATGTGTATAAGTGATATGTAGTCTTGATCTAAAAAATAACTCGATTATGATTAGGAAAATCCTAACATGTGTTTAACATAAGAATCGTAAACTCAACTTTTTAAAAATCAAAATATTATTATTTTTAATAAAAATATCATTTTGAATTTTTTAACATACATCCTTATAACATAAATTAACAACACCCCTATTTTTTAAAAGAGATTAATTGATATATTTTGTCGGTATAAAAAATTTTACACAAAAAGTGTATCACAACCATTTGTATGTCATACTTTGAACATGATTAGAATAAAAGTCAAACACTTATTAAAATTTAACGGTTATGATTTACTGACAGTGTAAAAATGCTTTACACCGTCGGTGTGTATCAATTAAATTCTTTTTGAAATTAATTAATATACTCTGTCAGTGTAAAAATTGTTAAAAGAATATAATTGCAAACTTACCTTTTTTGTAAGAGTTTAATGGTAGTGATCCAATCAGATTATTTTAAAGTGTCAAATCATATCAATAATCTACTATCTACTATCTACTATCTAACATATATTAAAAGATTGACCAAACTCCCTAAATTGCCCTTTCCTCCAATCTAACATATATTAAAAGATTGACCAAACTCCCTAAATTGTCCTTTCCTCCAAATAAATTTACACTATAAAATGGACATTTTAGTAACTAACAAAATAACTCTTCACCTTTTTAACTTTTGCACCAAGTGTTCTACTCTCATTGGTCCACTAACTTTCTACAACATAATACACTACCTCATTTTCTCTCTCCTTATAAAGTACAATTTCAATTGAAAATATAATATAGTTGCATATTTATGATTATTATTCATTTATATGAATCATTCATTTTAAATTTACATATTTTTAAATATATTTTATACAATATTAAATAAATTTACATGATATTAGGCTATAGTTTACGGGTCACTATCAACATAATACATATTTTATTTATTTTTTCAAATGTTAAAATTCTTTTTATTTTTTTCGTCTCATGGATTAATTTTTTTCTTTGCTTAATTATTTAATAATTAAGTAATTTATTTTAAATTTATTTGTATAATGTATTTTTTTTAATTTTAAAAACATAATACACTACCTCATTCTCTTTCTCTTTATAAAGTACAATTTCAATTGAAAATATAATATAGTTGCATATTTATGATTATTATTAATTTATAATTGAATCATTCATTTTAAATTTACATGTTTGTAAATATATATGATACAATATTAAATAAATTTACATGATATTATGTTGTAGTTTACGGGTCACTATCAACATAATACATATTTTATTTATTTTTTCAAATGTTAAAATTCTTTTTATTCTCTTTCCGTCTCATGGATCAATTTTTCTTTGTATAATTATTTAATAATTAAATAATTCATTTTAGATTTATTTGTATAATGTATTTTTTTAATTTAATTAGCATGATGAAAAGTGTATTTATCTCACGGGTCACTAACAAGACAATATTTATTTTAGTTAATCAATCATTATTTTAATTTAAAAGACAAAATCTTTATTTTTAAATATTAATTTTTTCTCCATCTCACACTACAAGAAAAAAAAGTTTTAGGACATAATTTTTTAAAAATCTGAAATATTTTACGACGGTTGTAGACCCAACTGCCCTTAAAAGAAATTTACGACAGTTCAACAACGGTCGCCCCCAAATATATTCATGATTATTATTTGAAGATTCTAAATTACTACATTTTTTTTTAGTTATTTACACAATATCATAATTAAATTACCCATCCTCAAAATATATGTTGTTGAAATTGCAAAGCATTGTGAAATTGACTATGAAAATCTTATTTATAAATTTTTTTTAATGGTTAATTTTTATTTTATATATACAATTTGGTCTAACTTTTTATTTCATATTTTTTTCATATCATTCAAAAAATACTACACCATAAATAATGCACCCGTGCGATAGCACGGGTCTCTGACTAGTTTAATATTTAAAGGATGACTTGATAAGATACATAGTTGTCTGACAGTGTAAATATTACACTCTCACTGCACATCCCTTTTTTTTTTTTTTTTAAAATTATTTTTCCTTTATAAAGTCCTTTATATTGACAAATCCTTTATAAATTATTTCCCTTAAAATAAAGAAAATGCAAAAGAAAAACAAAAAACAAAATAAAATTTGATTACAAGAAACTGTAACAAAACTGTTGTGTTTGTTCATGTTGATAGAAACACACACCAAAAGAGAATGCTTACGCAAATGGCGATGATCATGCAAGTCAAACCCTTTATCCCAAATCTCCGAAAGAGACAACCTCAAAACCACCTTAATTTTCCCAACAAACATTCAACAAGCCTCATTTGTTATTCTCTTATCAATTCAGATTCGGTTCTATCTCACACACTTGCTCACCACTTCAATCCAGAGATTCCCATAGAGAAAGCCGTTACACCTCCATCATCATGGTACACTGATCACTCTTTCTTCCACCTTGAGCTCGATCGCGTCTTCTACAGAGGCTGGCAAGCTGTGGGTCAGTTCAAGTTTCATTCTTTTTCCTTTTTGGGTATTTTCATTCTGCTTTCTTGTTCCTGCTGATGATAAAGAGGAAAACAAAAACATATTCATGATGTAGAATTTCAATTCAATCATTAGTTTCGTTGGTTTAGAATCTGAAATTATTCATTTGATTTTATCATGTATGTATGTATGTTTGTTTGTTATATGATTCTAAGGCTTGTATTTGGTATAACAAAAACTAAAATAAAGTCAAATTACTACTTTCATATAAGTAATAAGTTTTTTTTATAAGTCATCCTAGAATGCTTATGGAAATAAGCTAAAAAACACTTATGAACATGTCATAAGTTCTTCCAAATAGTCTTACATGTAGTTATGCAAGACGATAAGTTCAAATAAGCCAATTCAAACAGACCCGGAATGTTATATGACATGAACACATGTGGTTCGTGTCAAGTTGATTGCTAAGTAAGTAATATAATGCTTTTATTCATACTAAGTTCTTATGTTATCTCTATGGACTATGGTAGATTAACTAGACTAATCCTTGCATTTTGAGTTTTCCCCTCTTACAATTTGTCTTATGAGATTTTTTGACGGCCAAAAGTCTTCAATTTCATTTATTAGGATCGACAGAGCAGATAAAGGATCCTGGCGATTTTTTCACTGGAAGGTGGATTTTTTTTAAATAATATATGATCCGCTCTGTCTTCAATAGAAGTAAATAGATTTGATTCCAAGTTCTTTATTGTGTTTACATATGTTGTTAACATTGTTGTCTAATTGCAACTCCATTTGGTTCTTGGAAGGGGAAAAGGATATTTAGGAGTGACATATTAAGTTGTGTACACTATTTTCTTTTCTTCCGGATTTCTAAGAACCACATGGAGGACTAAATATTGCAGACTAGGAGATGTGGACTTTGTGGTATGCCGTGATGACACCGGAAATGTCCAGGCCTTCTACAATGTCTGTCGTCATCATGCTTCTATTCTTGCTTCTGGAAGTGGACAAAAGTCTTGTTTTGTCTGCCCTTACCACGTGAGGTTAATTACAGCATTAAGTATGCGTTCAAGCATTATTTTGGTTCTCTTTTTCCATGAATCCCCTTCTTTCTTATGTTATCATCCTTTGTGAGGTCGAAGACACAATTGTCAAGCTTCGATGAATCCCTTCACGGATAATGACTGTTACCATGATCTGATCCTTTTTCGTTTTAGTTTTCTATTTTCAATACCTCTTTTCTTGTTTTGAAAACTTTGATGCGAGAAGACAATTATTTTTGCAGGGATGGACATATGGATTAAATGGAGCGCTTCTTAAGGCAAATAGGATATCAGGAATGCGAGATTTCAACGTAAATGTATGCAGTTCTATTATATAGTAAGTTAATTATACAATGTATGTACAAAAGCAAAAGGGTTGGCTGATTTCTCTAACCATGAAGGATAGGATTTTGGTCTTATACCGATCAAAGTAGCTACGTGGGGGCCTTTTGTCCTTCTCAATTTGGAAAAGGAGAATCTTACTCAAGAGGAAGTTGATAGTCATAATGTAGCAAAAGAATGGCTTGGTAGCTCTTCAGAAATACTGAGTACCAATGGAGTTGATTCTTCGTTAAGTTATGTATGTAGACGTGAATACACCGTTGAATGCAATTGGAAGGTATGACCTCTCGTCTTACCTTATATTTATTATTGTCATTTTTCTTTATATGATTCATGAACGTGCTTAAAATTTGGTGGTTTTGGGTCTTTTTTTGTAGGTATTCTGTGATAACTACTTAGATGGTGGCTATCATGTGCCATATGCGCATAAAGACCTGGCATCTGGTCTTAATCTCGATTCCTATTCTACCACAGTATGCTTTTTACTGCAGCTCTTTTATAAATTCTCTTATGTTTACCTTCTAATGCATTGTATAGTGTATACCATGACAAATTGAATCATGTTATGAGTCAGTTGTTTGAAAGGGTTAGCATCCAAAGTTGTGAAGGAAGCTCAGGGAAAAGCGAAGATAGACTTGGAAGAAAAGCTATATATGCTTTCATTTACCCAAACTTCATGATTAATAGGTTCTTGCTTTATGATCTGTTAAACTTTTTTTTTTCTTCTATGCATGCTCTTGCTTAAGTATTGGCATCTTCCCCTAATTGTTTTGCAAATTAGCATGGTTTTTATAACTTGGGGTGCTTACATGCTTGATAGGTATGGACCTTGGATGGACACCAATCTTGTACTTCCACTAGGAGCCAACAAATGTCAAGTGGTTTTTGACTACTATCTTGAACCCTCGCTCCTGGTAATTTGTAGTTATCGCTAGGGTATGCAATATTAATCAATGCGAAGTTCAGTGGTTTGCTTTCGTATTTTGAATGACTCCATAAAAAAATACTATATTGAAAAAAAAAATTCAAGTCTCACATTGAATAGAATTTATAGAGGGACACTCCTCGCCTTAAAATCCGGTTTTGTAGGTTAGACCAAACTCAAATTCTAATATGATATCAGAGCCTATCTAAAATTCGTTGAGCCGTTGGCTTTTAAACCACTCAGATCACACTTTAGATGTCTAGTCCTAGACATCAGGGGTGTGTTATGTGTCTCATTTTTTATTTTTTATGAGTCAACTTCAAGAGTTACGACTTTAGAAGATAAATAGTTCAATACTTATTCGAACAATTAAGTCCATTCAAAAACCTTAGTGCCTGCTGACTTCTCTTTGACTGAGCAGGGTGACAAAGATTTCATAGAGAAAAGCTTACAAGACAGTGAGAAAGTGCAGGTACAAACATTTGTTTAGCAAACTCGATTGTAAATTTTCCTCAAGTTGCAACATACCTATTATTGTAAATTTGTAATGCATTTAGTAACTCATGAGCAGATAGAAGATATTGTGTTGTGTGAAGGTGTTCAAAAGGGCCTCCAATCTCCAGCGTATTCTGTCGGAAGATATGCTCCTAAAGTTGAGCAGGCCATGCACCATTTTCACTGTCTGCTGCACGAAAACCTGACAACATAAATCACGTCACTCACGATGGATAATAAATTACCGCAGCAACCAATAGGTGACTGTCTGAATTTGAAACCAATGCATGGTATGTAATTACTCTATCAGAGTGGATTTTATTTTAATCAAATATAATCTCTCGAAGTTGTTGTATATATCCAGTAATGTAGGCTCGTTTAACTTGCAATAGTAGTATAGTAGCTTTGGAATGAATTGAAAAAATTAATTGGAATTATCCTCCATTTCTAGCAGCTTGTCAAACATACGACATTAAACTATAAAATACACTCTAAAAAAGAGACTGACTGAAGTTCGTATCCTAAGCATAAAACAAATCAAACATTATCTGTTCAAAAAGAAACCTTTATCTACAACCAATTTTCTCGTATCAGCCAAATGCAGGTCATCTCCGATAAGAAAAGACGGTGAGGAGAGAGTGAACCAGAAAGATATCTATACTATACATTACTATTGAGAAGCTTAAGAATCCATCTTTCTTCTAGTTCTTCCACATTGAAATCTTCTAAAACAGTTATTCATGGGAGTCGTAGGTACTGGTATCAGTTTTCCAATCACTGCAAGAGGCCAGCTGCAAGCATTGGGAATAGAATGTTAAGAGCAAGTTGCATCATGCATTCAAGTGCATATGATAATCAACTGACCTGATAAATCCTATAAAAACACATATGAGCCACTGCTTCCAATTAAGCTTGACTGTTTTAGTGAAATTTCCAAGAAATTCAATGATGACAATCTGAAAAAAACACGGAAATTTTTTATTGCAGTCTCTACTTTCCTAAATAAAGTTAAACAACCACAGAGGACTTGTAGCAAGACTTACCTGGATTACTATAGTTAATCCCACTATCCCCATAAATAGATAGTTTTTGGTAACCCCCTTGAAAATGTTGAATTCATCTGGCTTTCGCGCGTTAAATTCATTAAATACCTGCAGTTTGGAAGAATATTTTTCTGTCATCATTGAAAAACAGAGAAACCAAATATGAAATGAAGAGGAGGACTTATGATAGAGACACGAGTACAAGAAATATAGGAAAAGGGCTATTATTGTAATAAAGAGTATGGTGAGGTTATTTGGTATATAATGAGTGGGGTAGGCTGCTTAGTTGGCAAGTTTGTTATGCCTCTTAGTAGTATATCGAGTGAGGCCAGGGAGGGTGAGATTATTATGGAAGATTATAGTTTGTTATGGACAGTTGGCGTAGTGCCTCTGTAGGAGCTTTGCTCTGTGGTCATTAGGATATTCATCCTCTTGCATTTACTTTTCTTTTCCAGAAATAATACACTACTTTCCATTTTGGAGCATTTTAAATTCATTTCTTATATATTCTGTGTTTTTATCCATTAATTCCTATATCTCGAATTCGGGTTCCTAACAACTTACTTGACATAGAACAAATGCATTGAATATTATAGTGTTCTTCACTTTGACAGCATAGGCGTTGATCTCGTGCCTTAGACTCAGTATGCTCCTGCCTTGGAAATTGAGTATAAGCAAGACAGAAACTTGGTACATAGCCTGTATTAGCAGATTCCTCCACATAATATTTGTTACAAGAGGATCTCTGAAAAATAAACAAGATAGAATCAATTTCGTAACACAAAAAAGATTGAAGCATAAAGTCAACACCATCTGATGTTTTGGTAATGGAGCTTCAAACTCCGTAGGTCCTTTTTTCGTGAATGCATTAAGTGAACCTATGCAAACATGAAGAATTCGCTAACAAAACTTATGATCCACTAAACCAAGTTCGAAACCAAAAAACAGAAGAAACATGATTGACCTTCTACCAACTGGAAGCTGATCCATAAGGTGATCTGTTGGTGATTCAGTTGCCAAGGCTAGTGCTCCTAGAGTATCCATGATTAGATTTACCCAAAGAAGCTGTTGACAAAGCAAAAGCAATAAAGAAATAGAGTCATAAGGTTGGCCTTTTGCGACTGCGAGCACAAACCAGCGAGTGACAGACAGAGAGCAAACCTGTACTGTATTTAGTGGGACATCGCCAGTGGAAAATGAAGCAATGACATTTATAACAAGAGCTGCTATATTGATTGTAAGCTGAAACTGGATAAATTTCTGAATATTTGCGTACACAGATCGCCCCCATTTAACAACCTGCATCGGTCCAGAAAATTGAAAGGTACACGAATTATGCTTCAAACATCAATTTTATAACAGTTCAAAATCAAAATCCCCCAAAATAAGAACTGAGCACTAACCTTCACAACAGAAGCAAAATTGTCATCCAAAATAATGATATCAGAGCTCTCTTTAGCAACTTCTGTTCCTTGAATGCCCATTGCAAGACCTATATCAGCCTAGACTCCAAAAAGTATACAATTTCAAAAAAAAAACTAGGTTTGAATCAGAAAATGTGTGTTAGACCAACAGGTTCAAACTGTGAATATTAGATTGACATATCAGTAACATATTTGGCATCGGTTACAATCATGACTCATCTGGTGCACCATGACAATTATTCAAATTATAAACATGATCGACTGAATCCAAAAACATGAAAAATGCTGTACAAACCTCATGCAGTGCTGGAGCATCATTTGTTCCATCCCCGGTTACGGCCACAACATGCCCCTTCCTCCTCAATGCTTGCACAAGCAGAAGCTTGTCATTAGGAGACGACCGTCCCATAACCTATTACATTGAATTCAAACCTCATCTCACTTGTCCACTTGTCAATGATATATCACTAAAGCTGTTATAGACTATAGTAGTTCGATTATACCGAGATCTTTTCAACAATGTCTTCTCTCTCTTTGTCTGACAAGGCTCGAAATGTTTTTCCTTCAATGATGTTTGGCTCTGTAGCATCCGCCAATGAACCAAGTATTCCACATTCCACAGCAATTGCTTTTGCAGTTTTAACATTGTCACCAGTGACCATTTTTACCTAGAGTTAGAGGTGATAAGTTACTGCCATTGAACCATGCATGGATTAATTTCAGGACAAACTTCTAAGTTTTCTCATTTACTTGTTTCTCAAGGAAACAAAATTTTAACAAATAGTCATTTTATGTTTTTAAGATCTTCACATATCTAAATACCTTAACACCAGCTTTTTGGCAAAGGTGCACTGCATCTTTGACGCCAGGTCGACAAGGATCCTGCATTTCGATACATAATTTACAAGGAATGGATCCTTCAAGAATGGTTATGGATTCTAAAAAAGACAAAGATGACATTATAGTATTAATTCTGGAGGAAATACATACCTTCAGACCGACAATAGCCAGTAAAACAAGATCGTCCTCTGGTAATGACCAGCAAGCAAGTTCTTCTTCGCCGGTTGGAATGTTCTCCGTTTTATCTAATAGTCTATATGCAATGGCAACACAACGTAGACTATTGGCAGCCATATCTTCTATGACATTTCTCAAAACTGTCATCTGCAAGCCAATAAGTTTTAACTTAAAAGAACTCTCAAGAATTATTGAAGATTTAGACTGAAAATCACAATGTTCTCAAACCTTTTCTTCATCCATATCCACCAACTGATCATTTATATCAAAATACCGAGTACAGCTGGCAAGAACTATCTCAGCAGCACCTTTCCAATGTATATGGATTTCAGCGTCGGGCTGCAAAGAAGGTGTTACCATTTGTAATGCTACTCCGCCTCTTTTCTTGTCCGAGTTGAATGGAAAAACATGTACGATTGATGATTCTGATCTGGTAGCCTCAAAATCCATCCCAAGCTGAGATTCAATATGATAGTCAATAACTATATGTGGAGACATAAAGCTCGGTGAAAAGAAAATCCAAGCTTAAAAATAGACCTGAAATCCCCAATGTAAAATTGCCTTTTCTGTTGGTGATCCAGAAACCTCAACACCATTGCCACTCTTCAAAGTGCAAAGAACATAATTATACATAAATGGAAATTGTTATAGAGGCAGAGTGGGGGGGGGAAAAATTGTAGCACACCTCAGGTACAAAAACACTTCCATTAGTGTTCTGTGCAGCACCTTCAATCAGCAAAGAATAGAGGATAGGAGATAGCTGCGACTTATCATTAGGCGGTAAAATCTTCTTTCCACCAACACATGCCTCAACAACAGTCATCTGTCTCAAGAAAATAAGTGTTGTTAAATAGCGGCAATAACGCTATAGCCTAGTAGAATTTGAACGAATTGTTATTGTTCTGGTTTAAATACTGCATCAAAACCTGATTCATTGTCAATGTTCCAGTCTTATCACTGCAGATAGTTGTGGCTGATCCCATTGTTTCACAGGCAGAAAGCCTCCTCACCTGCAATCAATGTGATGTATTATATTGAGCTTCGCAATCGAAATTCGAGGAAAGTGCAAACAAAATGAACATACCAAAGCTTTATCTGCCATCATTTTTTTCATTGAGTAAGCAAGTCTACAAAATAATTGACATAAAAAAGTGTTACTAGGGAGAAATAAGATCTGGAAGGAAAAAAGTAAAAAGTAAAACTAGAAGTTCAGATTTTAATTCGTAAAACTTACGTTAAGGTAACAGCTAAAGGAAGTCCTTCGGGTACTGCAACCACTACAATGGTGACCTTCATATTCAAGGAGTCACAATCATCTCAGATATTGAATTTAAATTGTGGCACTATGCAAGTACATGCATGTACTTGCAGTCTAATTCTGATCGATGCACGTACCGCAATAGTGGCTATCTTAACTACTCCATTAATAGCATCCCCGACCGAGGTCTTTCCCGCTATAAATTGAACACTTCCATCGGGATTTTTAGTGTGCCCGGAGAAATATCTATGCATAAACAGATTACCATCTCAGAGACACGTACCGTAAAAACAACCAGGTTATATCGAATCTTACAAAGAAGCAGATGGAAACCTGGCGAGTAACACAACTAGAACAATTATAGCCACAGCGAGGCCAGCGATACCGATGAAGGTAGCGAGACCATTCAAGCGAACCTATTTTAAGAACTCATAGATCAACAGACAATATAATTAAAGGAACAACGGTGAAACCTGATGTGAAATAGGATAAACCTGCAAAGGTGTTTCTTCACTAGTGTCTTCTGAAATGCTAGTCATTAGAAGCCCCCATTCGGTATTAATACCGACAGCGGTTACTAGCATAGTGCCGCTTCCGTCTGCAACTTTACATCCCGACATCAAAAAAGGTTCCTTAGAATGCTTATTGACCTGAAAAAAAAAGAAAAATCATTGTCAACTTAGAGAAAGAAAACCATAGTTATTCTTCTCTACATGGTAGAGATAAACACTTACGATCTTGCTCTCCCCGGTCATACTTGATTCATCAACTGCAAGAGAGTGACCGGTGATCAAAATTCCGTCGGCAGGAACCTAGAATTAATCAGTTAAGAACTAAATAGTTAGAAGCAAAAACAATCATTAGGTACAATAGGAAATTTTTCTAAAAGATAAACTCAGGTACCTACCTGGTTACCGATATTGAGTGGTATAACATCACCTACAACAACATCATATATGGAGATCTCGATTCTTCTTCCATATCTAATAACCTTTTCAAGCACAAATCAAAACATAATAAGGTTAAAAATATGATAAATTTGTAGCTAAGCCAGAAAAACACACAAACCTGCAAATGTATGTTTCTTTTATGCTCATTTAAGTCTTGAAACTGAAGAGATTGTTTGTAATCGGTTATCGCTACCAATAAAAAGGAGGAGAAACAAATGCGGATAATGTGAGAATCTCTAGATATATAATTATTGTGACAACATTCACAATAAACGGCAAAAGTCTATACCAAGGCCAAAAATTAATACCTGTAACAGAAATAACAAGAATAACTGCAAAAGCAATGCTTCCGCCATCATACCATCCTTCCTTAATACCCTGAAACAGAAAAGTCATCCATCGGCATGAAGGCTTATATTTTAGGATAGAATATTTCATTCTTGTCTTTCGCTTTTCTTCTCTAAATTCATTATTTTGTTAAGTTGTTAGTTTCTAGAAATACCTTGCAACTCAAGAAAAGCTCATGATCTCACCTCAGATTTTATCCCAAGTGCTAATGAAGCCACCGCAGCGACCATTAAAACAATCAAGGTCAGATCCTTGCAAGCATCCCAGATAAACATCTATTGAAGGCAACCGAAAACAAAGACATAAGTATAATACTCCGATTAAAAGAGAATCATCAAATAATCAACATCCGTCGAAATTTTACCAAAAAGTTTTGTCCTTTCTTTCGAGGGTAGTTGTTGGAACCAAATGCATTCCTTCGGATTACCAAGTCAGCTTCATCGCCTTTAGTCCCCTTATCTAAATTGGTTTTCAACAAATTTGACAACCCTATAACCTTATAAATTCAGAAGAAACTTGTGAATTTATATGAAGTTATGATACTAATTAATGTCATTACCGAGTTAAGAAAGTTGTTTTTGGCACACTTACCCCTCCATAATCCTTTAGAGCATTTGTATCATGCTCTCTTGAGATTGAAGAAAGTTGCTCTTGTCCTATTGAAAATTCTCCATTGGAGCTTGAAGGAAGTACTATGGTTCCTAATCATAGCAGTTAAAAGTGTTAGTTCATCAATATTGTACCGAAATTTCGAATATGTTAAGAAATTTTAGTTCTCACTGTTTGTGTTCTTCGCAGCTTCCTTGAAACGATATGCAGCCTGGTAGAGAAAAATAATCAACAAGTCAGTGCACTTAGCAAGTGTAACATGAGCAATAATAAGAAATAAAATCAACCAAAAGAACCGAACTTGAATGGCTCGTATATGAACTATAATCTTCCTCAGTGTTTGCTTCCTCTCTTCTTCTTTCTTCAAGTCCAAGGTGTAACGAAATCGACGAGAAGCGTTAAGCACAAGTGCAGCTTGCTAGAAAAACAAAATGAGAGACTCACAAGATGTTCAAAATAGTAACCAAAGATCCCAAAACTTGAGTGAGTTGGCTGTTGATATGAAACTTACCCTCCAACGGTTGAGTCGTTGGATGGAAGCATCCTTTGTTCTGCTAATATCAAATGGATCCGTTGAGTAATCTTCGCCATCCACATCAGCAGAACAGGTAATAGCATTGAGAGAACCGGACTCTAAGTCACGATGTGCCGGAGGAGAATCCTTTGACGAAGTCATAGTTTCCAGGAACCTGTCGCCGAAATGATGCCAAGTATTACATTATGCTTATATACTGCTAATCCATAGGCAAATTCTGAAAACTCCATTCATGATACATTCACCATGCTTAATAAAATATCCAAAAGGAGAATATATGCGATCTCTTTAAACTGATATAGTTTTCCACATTGTTGAATATTTAGATGGCTTGCTTTTTAGTTTTCTAAGATGCTTTTTGCTTTTGCATGTGTGCATATATATATATATACAAGAAGAATAACTAGTACACAAAAATGCACTAACTTGTAGCACAATCTCCACAACACATATGCTCCAAGTCCCACTTCTAAATTAAGTGTAACTTTATGTCTAACTTGACCTTTTCGAAATTTTGATCTAGCCTATTGTAAAGGGTTTGTCCTTGTTTACAATAAAGAATAATTTAAATTGTTAATAGAAAATGAAAGCAGTTGAATTAGATTTACTTGAATGAAAGTGAGTCGAACTTAAACACAGTCGAATGCGAGTTAGACTAATCTTTCTTAAGCATGTTTCGTATAAATCCGTTTAAGTTTAAGAAGATTGTGAGAGTGTCAGAATTAGTCAAAGGTACTTGAAACTTGAAATTTAGCAATATGACTTGAAACTTCTCGAGTTAGCATTAAACTCAAGGACTTCAAAAATACCGATGATTTTAAACCCCATAAATGACATTGTAAGATTTTTGTTTTTAAAAGACAATTTTTCAGCAGCCATATTTCCATTATGAACATATAGAGATATTTTTGGCAGTCATGCCCCTCAAAAACATTTAGCGCTAAAATTTTGGCGGTTTTTGGATTCGAAAACTGTCTAAAGTGAGAAAATTTTCGAAAATTGATAGTTTATGCTATCGAAAATAACCATAATGGCTAGCTTGTGCTTGTGGTAAAGATGACTTCTATTTGAGTTGTGCTTGGATTAGCACCCAGCATGAAGCTCAAGGCTCAATAACTTGATGTGAATGTAGTGTTCCTTCATGGTTTCTTAGAGGAAGAGATCTATATAGAACAACTTGAAAGCTTTGAAATCAAAGGTAAAGAAGAACTTGTGTGCAAATTGAAGAAACAAAATGTACAAACTCAAGTAGAGGCACCGCGATAATGGTACAAGAATTTTTATTCTTTAACGGAGAATCATGGGTATGGTGACACAACTGTTGACCATTGTGTATTTGTCAAGAAATTCTCTAATGGTAATCTTATTAGTCTCTTACTATATGCGGGCAGAATGTTAATTGTTGTTCATGACACTAAGAAGATTCAAAGTTACATGATGGTTTTTGCATGGGGTTCAAATTCTTGAATATCAAAGTTACATAGTGTTGTCTTATCTACTATTGAGGTTGAATATATTACATCTATTAATTGTTGAAGTGATTAAAGATTTTTCTTAATAGAAAATTTTCTATAATAGTTTAAGAGAAATTTGTGTTGTTGACATTCAAATATTAGTTGGACATAACAACATTAACAAGTATACCAAATTATTATAAGTGAGTGAACATATCAATTTTTCAGTGAACAAGTATAACATATTACTATAAGTAAGTTAACATATCAATTTTTCATATTTACTTTTCCAAATATGAAAAGGCTATACAATACTTACACTGATGAAGTTCTACTTCAAACTTTCAGAAGAACATAAAAGCACACGTACGTATATGGAATAAAGTTTAGAATGTGCAGTGTCCAAGTTCTATATGCATCATAGAAATTAGAAACAACTTATATTTATACTTGGTTCTTGATTTTTCTGTCGTCAACATCGGTCAGGATTGAAGGAAACTTCTTGGAAATTCATGTCGGAGCTATAATAGCCTATTATTATTCTGGCCCCATATGGATATATTTGTTTTCTTATATCTAGATAATTGTGTAATTGTAGTTTAGATGATTTTAATCTATAAATGGAAGCAAATGAGGAAAAAGGACTATATCCTTTCTAAGCCAAACATAATTAGTAGTGAAAACCATCAATAAGATGTTTATTTCTTTGATAGTTTATTTCTGTATGTATGGTTTAATTACGTACAGAAGAAAGTTCTTAGTAATTTCACTAAAACATCTATTCGTGGAGTGTTTAATATAGAACATATTTAAGTGAATTTTAATATATTTTTTAAGTAAATTTCAATCATTCTTATTTTATTTTTTATTTATTATACAACTTATTTTTCATTAAAAAAAGTTATAAGAGTCTATTTTTTTTATTTTTTTTAAATGTTCATATTAGATACTTTTGACTTTCTAACATGCTTTGAATATTTTACAAAAAAGTTTAAAAGATCATGCATAACAATATATTGTTTCTTCTAGGTTTAGTGACGCAGTTTGTTGCTTTTTTGTCATACATTCATATCTATATAATATTTATGTTTTAGGTAGGCCAATCAATCCAACATGATCGGCTCAAATTCGAGGTCCAATTCAATTAAAGAGGAAAATGATGGAAGAAGAATTAAAACCTATACATGTGAATAAAGGATTGAGAGTTGTAGTTGGTGAAGCTTGGAAGGAGGTTCATTCTGAGCTTGATGAAGGTTTTTAGATGAAGGTTGTGGAAGAGAAAATATTTGAAAAAGATGAGAGGAATGGATGAACCCCTCTTTATAAGAATTTGAAAGTAAGGCCTAGGAGAAATGAGTAACCTTTCATTAGGTACATCAATAATTACAAAAAGATTCCTCATGTCTCTGACACGTGCAAGGAACTTAGGCCGATTTGACTTCCTAAAACAATCTCATCATTAGTTTTATTTAACGATGTGCATGTGTTTACCTATGATGCTTAAAGAATCACCTCAATTGATGTTTGGGGACTCACCTCAAGTGACACTTGAGGGACTTGCCCAAAGGATGATTTTAATTGCCTTGCAGGGGTAGCCCAAACGTGAAAATTTTAGGTGATTAAAGTAAATCACTTAGTCCTTTACAAGCTCTCGGGCTTGAGGGACCTTGTATCAATATAATTATATTGAACCCTATATTGAGATAAGGTTACCAAGCCTAGAAGAAAAAGTCCTAAATGAAACGACACAAAGCTCATTGGTGGTGAGTCAATACCACTGGAGTTGGTCAGTCCGTCCCTCACCCACTTATAAAACATACGGAATAATGTGCCCTTACACAATGATATAAAAATATCATTCGAAGGGGAAAGTCATGTTCTATATCATAATAGGGTGAATAACAACTTCCACGTCTCACACTCCTATGAGAATAGTATGATAGCCATTCTCTGAGTTCTAAGACACATGCCCAAGAGATTTCTATAAATAAATACCTCGGTCATGGGATTGAGAAGATAGATCAATTGATTCATCGAAAAACCATATACACGAAGCTTTTTACCATTCTGCATGAACATAGTCTAAGCACCTGAAACAACCCTAAAACATCACATAAAACCTTTCATTCAAATATAGGATTACTCTAATTGTAGGTTTTTAGCAAGTACATAAAATATCTCAAAAAGAAAATGTTATGTTGAAAATTTAAAATCAAATCAAAAGTGTTAGAGGAAAAAATAATAATCAATCAGTACAAGTAGATATGTTGATAGAAAAAGAAAGGGTTAATAGTAGTTCACCCCCCGGTAATATGAACATGTGTCGGTAATATGTTGAAAAAACCGTTGTCAAAAGGTAGGGAGGGGAAAAGCAAAATTCGCTAACATTACAGAGGTGGATTACTATTAACCCAAAAAGAAATATAGCACGATGTGAGTGGAATAACTCAAATGGTAATGTTAGTTGAGATAGATGAGTGTATAATTTTAAAAAATTAAAAAATGTATATAGTTTGATAGAATCAAGTCTGATGATAAAGCAAACAAAACGAATAGAGAGGAAAAGTAAATATAATATAAAACATTAGGATTGAAAATGTCTTGCAAGAGTTTGAGAAAAGTTTTAACAAAAAGTTTTTTTTTTTTAAATTAAATAGAAGATGAATGCTAAAAACACTCTTTTCAACACTCTTTTAAATATTATTTTTTTATTGAATGAAATACATGTGAGTGTCTTTCATTTTAAAAATAGATTTCACATAAAGTTTTACAAGAGTTTGAGAAAAATTCCCAAATTTAAATGAGAATAAAAAATCCTCAAAATTTATTCCACTAAAAAAAACTATTAAAAACATGTAAATTTTTTAATATCAAGAATCTTTTTTTTATTAATTGCAGAAAATATCCATTAAATATCAATTGATTTCGTTGTCCTAGAAAAAAATATCACAAATTTTTTAAATTGATTTCGATGTCCTTAAAATATATCAACCGGTTATTTTAAATGAATATCTCATATTTGTTTAAATTTTATAAAAATCTTAATTAAATACCACACACAAAAATTATCATAATATTTTTTAAATCCTTTAAAATGGCAATCACATGTACCCCCATTTAATACATTTGTTATTCAAAATATTTGCTAGACAAAAAACAGCCTAAGATTTAGAAGAAGAATATGTTTCTCAACCAGGACAGAGGTATCTAATGTGAAGGTCAGCTTCATCTAAGGGCTTACAAACTTGTTCCCAAGAGTAAAAACAAAAAATTACATTATAGTCTTAAAAGACCCCAGAAATTAATTTTGGACTCGCCGCAGATTTCCTTATGCCTCATCCTATGATAATGTCTTCTACTTGTCAATAGCAACTACACAAAGTCTTAAGTGCCAATGAGCTTCATAATGTTGCTTAATATGCAAAGTTGTAAGCTGAAATTGAATATATCATAACTCATAAGTATGATGTTACAAATTACTTCAGAGTTGTAAGGTAAGAATTGAAACTTGACTTTCAAGAGATGAGAGCAAATGTTGAAGCCATCAATCACTCTTTGGAGATCTAACTCATGATCTCCAATTCCACTCTTGCTTTGCATGCAATCGTCAGTGGCCTCAAATATCATAGCATTTAAATATAAAATTAAATTAAATTTTTCTTTGGTTTTGTCCCATTAAAAATGAGAGCTATTAAATTATATTTTGCAGCGCACACACAGTGAAAAGTGAAAACCAACAAATCATTTGTCATTAGTGGTTGCAATAGTACTCATCTCCCGCGTCATCATTAGTGATCGCAATTGTACTCATCTCCCGCTTCTGGGATAGATGTGGGTTTGTGGATTTTCCACCATGTATCCAAACATAGCAATAATAAATTTCAATTAATTGATAATTTTTTTTCAATTAATAGATAATTTTTTTATTATAAATGCAGGCAAACAGATACGAATATGGGTACTTAGTTACCCATATGGTAGGGATACAAACGTTGATGCCCACGCGAATATGAACTCGGGTACGAGAATTTTTTCAAACCATAGATATGGGAATGAGTACTACAGTACACTACCTAGACCCTCCCAATTGTCATTCCTATTTGTCATTTAGAATCCAAACTTAATATTATAAATAATCTGATAAAATGTGATAAGCTGATCCGATTCTGGTTCAGCAATGGCTAACTAAATATAGTTAGCACCAAGAATCCAGTCTTTTGGATCCGTGCTGGAAAAGATTTGCAAGATGTTCAAAATAACTAAAAAGCAATTATGAGAAAATAATCAAAACCGATGTACAACTCCTTATCTTAACTTTTTCCTCCTTGAAAAATGGGTCAAAATTCTAACACATGGAAAAATGTAATTTTACATGTTAAACTGTAATGTTTCAGAAAAAAGAACTATGGAAAAACCAATACAAAACTAAAATTAAATGCACTGAATGTTCTATCTGCCTCCTTATGCTTCACAGCTTGAATTCCTGAGGCGATTGTAGTTTCCTTTATCCTGCACAAATAACCAAGAGTTATGTACATCATTTATTACACACAATTTGCTCAAAACACGAATTTCAAATCCTTTATGCCATATGATACGGTTTCTCCTGGCGTTCAATATCAGCAATCAAGTAATTAGAGTATCAACTCAATGTAAAGAACAATCGGTTCAAAACAGACCAAATAAAGATAAACACTATAAATTACAGAAAGAGCCAGAGTCATTACACAAGCTCGTAACAAACAGATAAGTCACTAAGAAATTAATTAGACATAATTTCTTGTACATGTATCAATGCAGTAACTGCATCTTAATGTTTACAATATATAGTGAATCAGTGATCAACTGATTACAACTCGGCAGTTTTCAAATGAGTGATAACATCTTACTGTCACAAACATGTTTATTTAGAAAAAGCAGAAGTAGATTTAAAACAAAAAATGCATTTCTATCGTTGATTTTACAGAAAAACTCAACATCAAAAAGCAATACCAACATTACAAACCAAAACCAATGAAGAGAAAGTCACCAACTAATCATAACTAGAGCAAACTAAAACGATACACTGTAAGCACACATGCAAACCCTCTTTACTATTGTTAATCATGCAAAAATCTTACAAGCAAGGACAAAGCATGGGTTTCCAACAATTACAACATTCGAGTAATTCATCCTTCAAATTAAAGGAATTTAAAAATTTAACCACAACAACCAAGCCATATCCCACTAAGTGGGTTCGGCTACCTGAATTAAATTTCTTCATAAAGTTCTATCTAAGTCCATGTTTCTATCCAATTCATTAATGTTGAGATTTTTTTAATAGTTTCTCTTATAATTTTTTTAAGTTTGATTTTTCTTCATCTAATCTACTCTTCTTACAACAAAATCTAAAGGTCTTCAATCTACATCCTATCATCATAGGAGCCAATCCATCAAATATGTCCTTCAACTTAAAGGATCTTAAAAATTTAACAACAACACCAAGCATTATCCTACTATGTATGATCTGTTACATGAATCAAATTCCGCCATAATGTTCTACCATGTTTCTATCAAATTCGTTAATCTCAAAATCTTTAATAGTTTCTTATAGTTTTTTCAAGTCTACCTCTACCTCTACCTCAAATTGTTTGATTATTATCTATCTGGTCTACTCTTCTTACAACAGAATTTAAAGATCTTCTATCTACATGACCAAACCAACTAAGCCTATTTTTCACCATCTTTGCAAAACAAAAACTAAATTTATAGTTTCAACATGACGAGATAACAAACAGATTATCTATGAAGCCAAAATGAGGAAATGAAATATCAAATAAAATATATAGCAAAGGAATATAACTTTACCTAACCAGATCCAACGATGATGTTGTTAATAGGAATGAAAATCAGCTTGACGAAAAAGCCAACAAATCCCATCACAACGAAACCAATAGCAGTTCGCACCGCAACCTTGGAGAATTCTACAATACAAAACACATAACAATAAAAACAAAGATCCATAACACAGATTCAATTTTCAAATCAAGTAAGCATCAAACGAAGATCACATAGGAATGAAATAGATCTAGAGTTTAACCTTTGCGATCTGGTTTGTGGCAGCGCTTGACGAGCCTGACGCTGTCCTTGGCGAATTCTCTGAGAGGATCGAAGACAGAATCAATGGCGTCCATTTTCTCTTTCGCTTTGGAGTTTCGATCTGAGAATTGAAATAGAAGAAAAATCAAGATCGGAATAAAGAAAACAGATCAACGATCGATTGAAAGAGAAAAAACCCTAATTATTGAAGTTTGAAAAACTAAATAGAAATCAAAGATGAACCAATGATCGATAAATCGAGAGAACGCGGAAAATTTAACAATTGAAGTCTTACTCTGTGTGCTAAGGATTTCTTCTCTATGCAACGAAGATTTATGAATATTGATATATAGTTTTGTAAAGGAATTTAATTCTCAATCAATAATTAAAAACGTTTATATTAACATTATTATTTATTTATTAAAATATTTTTAATTTTATTTTTAATATTTTAAAAATATTCATTTTCTTTTAAAGGCTAAATGTAGTGTTGTCAGTGTAAATTTATGTAATAGAATTATAATATTCAGTTATATTTTATCAGTATTTTAAAATTAAAAGCGTAATTTGGCGGGATATACGTATGTGATTGGTTGGCAGTGTAAAAATATTTTAAACGGTAAGTGATACTCTTTTTTCTTTTTTCTTTTATGTGTTCTTCTCTTTTATTTTTATTAATTTATTATAATTATTCTCTATTTTTAAACAAAATTATTTTTTATTTAATATAAATTAGATTTAATTAGTGACGAAGGCATTTAACTTAATTTTAGATTTTACTTTAATTATTTATCTAATATCTTTTTTGTTTAAGTTGGAAAAAATGTTAACTTGTGTGATGTGGCATGCCTTTACCAAAATCCTTCTTTGTCGCGTCTTTTCCGACCACGATTTGAAAGTCTGAGCTCATAAGCAACCAATTCCCTACTGGGAACTTCGGTTGGGATAACTCTAAATCGTGGTCGAACTGCGGTGATTTTCTCTTTTACTTTTATCAATTTTTTTGGCTTATCACCACTGATATAGTCTAGTTCGGGGGTAAGTTCTGACATCAAGTGGGTTCAGTCCCTCCCGATCGCAGTTGCGGGGGGATCGGACTGTGGTTCTCCTTATCAAGTCTAGCGTCAATCACCACTAGATCAACTAACGATTGGTTACTTTTATCAATTTATTATAATTGATCTCTACCTTAAAAAATTTGTATTTTTGTATTTAATATAAATTAGGTTAAATTGGTGACGAAGTCTTTTAATTAAATTTTAGATTTCAATTTAATCCTTTATCTAATAAATGTTACAGTTTAGTCCTTTAAAAATAGTTTCGTAAGCTTGGGATGTGGCGTGACAGCATGTAAGAGTCAAAATAGTGAATTACCAATTTAATAAGAGATTAAATTGAAACCTTATAGTTAGTTAAGAGGACCAAATCAGAAAAGATAATTGAACACTGTGATTAAAGTGCATTTGTAACTTGTTATATAAAAATAATCTTGAATTAAATGGCATTAAACTAAAATCTTGTTACATTCCTTATTCAAATCAAATGCATTAAACATATTCCAAAATGACATAAGGTGTACATAAACACAACTACAAAAGATACACGCAAACACTATTATAAAAGGTGTATATAAAAGATAAATATAATTATGGTTGACTCAATACAGGTTGCGACAATTTCTTGGATTTGCCTGAATTGAAAAGTGGTGGTGCATATTCAATTGGTGTTGTCTAATTTGGTGGTGCAGACTCAATTGCTTCTAGCGTCAAAGACATTGGCAATTTGTATGTAACCTAGTTGTGTCTATCCATAGAAGTTGCTCAAAAAGTTCAATGCATTGAAAAGCACCACTAAGATAACTTTAGTATGGTTGAAACTATTAAGAATAACAGCAATTCTATGTATACACTCTTTTTCTACACCAAATGCTTTTACATCGTATGTATATACTTCTTTTAACTTTGTACAGTTGCCAAAGTAAAAAAAAAATTATTAAAAAATTGATTAATATATATTTATGGTCTAATTTACGGTGTAGGTGTACACTTTAGTGTACAAGTAGCATTTCTCTAACAATAATGAAATTCTTCTATTGGGTTGAGATAACTTTGATATGAAGAAAAATTTCCTTTAATTATAATGAACACAATTTAAAATGAAAACAAAAGGTGAACAGTTATTCAAAATAGATACGACAAAACAAAACATGAACACAATCTTAAAATAAAAAACAAAAAGTTAACAGTTATTCAAAATAGATATATACGATAGAACAAAACTGGTTTTTTCCTAATTTTCTTCCTCCTAAGTCAAGATGTTCCATCCGCAACATAAGATGCATGATTAGATCTGACTAGTATTGTGTCTGCACATAATAAAATTCATGTGGTGCAATCAACCAATGGTGAAAGCATTAGATAGTAAGAAATATTCTACCCATAGTACATGTCCTGTAGTGATGCGAATAACTTTATAAATATCACTTATTTACAACCATTTTAAATATCACTTATTTACAACCATTTTTAAGATAAGTAATCAACTATGAAAATAGTGATTACTAACTTTAATTTAGGAAATTTCTTTACCCACCTCCTAACCTTCTTAGTCACCTTTGGCGAATTTACCAAAATACTCCTTGTTTTGGAAATACATTTTCGAAAACGTAGTTTTATTGGAAAAAAATGTGTTTTCGGAAATGCACTTCCGAAAACACGAAAAAAATGTGTTTTCGGAGATGCATTTCCGAAAACACCCCTTTTTTGAATTTTCGGTAATGCATTTCCGAAAACACACCCTTTTTGAGTTTTCGGATATGCATTTCCGAAAACAGCCCTTTTGGGAGAGGGATGTCTTCGGAGATGCATATCTGAAATATTCTAAGACCAAATTGGTAAGACCAAATTGGTCTTGGAATGTTTCGGATATACACTTCCGAAAGAATTCAATAATTATTAAAAAATTAAAATCAAGGTATACAATTAATAGGTATAAAATCAAGGTGAATCAATAAAATGAAGGTGAATCAATAAAATCAAGGTGAATCAAAATTTCCTAAACAATTTTAAAGTTATTTCCTAAACAATTTTAAAGTTAAAAATTATTTTACTAACTTATATAAATCAAAAACATTTTAATTTCATAAGTAAATTTTGAATTATATAGAGTTAAATATAAAATTTATTCAATAAATAAAATTAAGACAAAATCTTTTTTTAATTTTTTTATAACTAAATAAAAAATTATAACTCATTTTTAATTATGAATTAGAATAAAAATATATAAATATATAATAATAATTATTAATTTTGTAAGTGAAATATATAAATATATAATATATAAATATATAATAATTATAATAAATTAAAACACTCATTTTTTTAATTTTTATAATTATTATATAAATATACAAATATATTTATAATTAATATATAATAATTATTATATAAATATATAAATATATAAATATATAATAATTTTTATAAATATATAATAATTATTATAATTATTATATAAATATATAAATTAAAACACTCATTTTTTTAATTTTTTTTGTAAATATATAATAATTATTATAAATATATAAATATATAAATAAAAAATTATAACTCAGTTTGTAAGTGAAATTATTTTAATTTTTTTAATTAAAATTATTTTAACTTTTAAAATATGAATCAGAATATAAATATATAATAATTATTATTCATAACTCATAAATTATATCAAAATATATAATTATTATTATTCATTACTCATAAATTATATAAAATTTATGATATGTGAATTAATTAATATCCTAAAATTAATTTTTGGGATTTTTATTTTTCTTTATTTTTTCGGAGATGTATCTCCGAATTAATCAAAATTCTAATTTTTGGGATTTTTTCGGAAAAGCACTTCCGAAATCTGGAAAAATTTAGAAAAAAAAATAGGGTTAATACCTATTTTGCCCCCTGCCATATAGGGCGGATTTGAAAAACCCCCCTGCGAAAAAAAAAGTTGCAGGAATCCCCTCAACATTTAAAAATAATTCTTCTTAAAACCCTCCCCATGCCACATCACAAAAAAAGCTGATCTGTCACGTTTTTTTCATTTTTTTTTCAGAACTTAAATGCCACATGTGTATTGGACAGGGTAGAAAGACAAAAATGCCCTTCAGTGTTAACACATTATTTTGCCCATTTTGAACCCTAACTAAAATTGATTCTTCATCTTCACATTCTATGCTCTCTCGTTCATCATCCTGGGAAGTTGTTGTTGCTGATAGGGTTGCATTCATCCACATTGTCAAAAGGTAAGTTAAATCTTCTTCTCCATCGAACCGATTTTAATGACTTTTCACGATTAGTAATGTTTAGGTACCTGGGTGTTTGCAGAAATGGGGTTTTTTCGGTTATCTTTCACCATGGAGGAAACTTTGTGCAAGACAATCACGTGTTTTACAGGGGAGGGAGCGAAACCATTGTAGAAGGACAAGATGGAACCACCTCAGTATAAGAAGGGTCCTGGCAGACCTAAGAAGTTAAGGATTAGAGAACAAGATGAAAATGGATCAAGGTTGAGGAGAATTGGTGTGAGCTATAGATGCACCAAGTGTGACAAATTTGGACATAACTCAAGGAAGTGTAAGAGCACTGAACAAGATACCAATGCC
Organism: Vicia villosa; assembly: GCF_029867415.1. Lineage (NCBI taxonomy): Eukaryota > Viridiplantae > Streptophyta > Magnoliopsida > Fabales > Fabaceae > Vicia > Vicia villosa. The sequence goes on along the minus strand of NC_081180.1, from coordinate 13,228,006 downwards.
CTGAAGAGAAAGGTAACAGCATTGAACAATAATTGTTGATCTTATATATGTTTATGGCTTGTATTTCATTCCACTATTGTTATGTATTTTTGTGACTAATGCAGAGAAAGGCACCAAGGAGCAAAGCTTCTACATCTGCTGCACAGGCTGGAGTTGAACCTGAATGTGACACTGAATTAGACCCTGAATTAGAGACAATGCTTGATGACATGATGCAGGCTTTTGAAGAACAACAATCACAGGTTGTGAATCCAACCCCTGCATCACCTGTTCAAGTTGAAGCAGTGACACCAACCCCTGCATCACCTGTTCAAGTTGCAGCAATGACTCCAACCCCTGCATCACCTGTTCAAGCTGCAGCAGTTAATCCAGTTCATGCATCACATGTTCAAGATGCACCAGTTAATCCAGTTCATGCATCACATGTTCAAACTGAAACAACAACCATAGCAGCTGATCAGTCAGGGTCGTGTAATGCATCTGTTACAAAAAAAATTAAGAAAAAGGAACCTGTTAGCAAGCCTAAGAGGAAGAGGGTTAGTGAAAGGATTAAGATTTTGGCAAATTCAAGGAAAATTGGTGGGCCTGGCTCAACTTCAGATGCACCATTGGTGATTGATGAATCTTCAGAAAAATGGAAGGACATTGCAAGAAGAATGACTCAGTAGTTTATTTGTCTCTTATTTTGTAACTTTAAGAACCTCTGATTATGCAACTTTATCTAGCATTTTGTAAGCACATAATGTGCCTTTTTGCAACTTTATTTGTAATGTGATTCCAAAACAAGTTTTAATTAGTATAATGTTTGATGGGAGTTTTAAGTACAATGTGTTTGCTTTCATTGATTCAACATTTAAGTAATGTTTTACAAACAATTTTATTCAACAAATTATCCCAAAACTGTGTATGCCTTCAAACAAAAACTTCATTAATTCAACATGATACATTACAATAGGACACTCTGTTTGCTTTCAAACAATAACAAGAGAAGTACATTACTTCAACATACTACATTACAATTGTACTTAAAATACATTTAACTTTGCAACATGTGTGTTACATGAATCATGAAGAAAAAACACATAGCAAAAACTACAGCAATAAAAAACTTCAGTTTCTTCCTTAAATCATCAAGCTGTTTCTTCAAATCTTCCATCTTTTTTGCTAAATCTTTCTCCATTTTCCTCATCACATAAACAACTTCTCTGTCCATGACATTTGCAACAGTTTCGCCACAAACCTCATCATCCCAATGAAACATGTTACAATCATCTTCCCTCCCCCAAAACTTACACCTCCAATACTTTCGTCCAGGATTTGCAGCAGATTTTGAAACAAACATCTTCATGGACATGTTATGGTCGCATTTAGGAGTAACCCTGCTGTTTGGAGAATTGCACGAATAAGAACAAACTGGGTAACTCATTCTTGCGGATTGGATGTGGATTGGATGAAGAATTAGATGAAGAAGAAGAATTACAAGAATTGGCCGCGCGGATGAAGATGATTTGAGGTGACGGGACTAGCAGCAGTGAAAGAAAAACAACGATGGAGAAGAAGGTGGAGGTAACATAGATTTAGGGTTTCCAAGGAAGAAGAAGACATTTATGTGTTAACACTGAAGGGCCTTTTTGTCTTTCTACCCTGTCCAATACACATGTGGCATTTAAGTTCTGGAAAAAAAATGAAAAAAACGTGACAGATCAGCTTTTTTTGTGATGTGGCATGGGGAGGGTTTTAAGAAGAATTATTTTTAAATGTTGAGGAGATTCCTGCAACTTTTTTTTTCGCAGGGGGGTTTTTCAAATCCGCCCTATATGGCAGGGGGCAAAATAGGTATTAACCCAAAAAAATATTTCGGAAATGCATTTCCGAAGCGGGGGTAAAGTGGAGTTTTCGCTGAGGGTGACCCCATAGGAGGTGAGTAAAAAAAAACCTTAATTTATTTCTTTTTGCAGAATTGTCGTTAATTGTATGAAATTATTTTCCTCTCATAGAATTCAGAAACTCACCTTAATGGATGCATGTAACATTTTCAAAACAAATTAAGCAACCAAAATAATGTAGCAATTTTACATTTCAACAAAACAGTTGGCACAAAATGAAGTTCTCCTCCCTAGATGATGTACTAGAACAAGCTGAAGCTTTTGGTGTACTTCAAAAGTACTTTTATTGTTGGTTCTTTAGAAAACTGAAGCCACAGAATATTCAAGCTCTTTCATCTTCGACTTCTTTTCTTCTTCACGTTTTGGAAAATTTCGCGTTCTTTGAACTAGGGTTTCTCTTTGTCTTCTCTTGTTCTCCTCTTCATTTTTCAACTTTTTCAAACACAATAAAATGACACTTGAAGATTTCGACATAGCCAAAAGATTTCAACACAAAAACAACTAAATTCAAAATATTAAAACAAAAAACTAGTCATATAACACAATACCACGTAAACTGCCACATATGTTAAAATTAACGTTTTTCCTTAACATTTAACATAAGGGATTAATTGCACTAACAAAATTGTTGTTAAGAGACCAATACATTATGTTTATTAAATAAGAAAATAAAGAAAAACTCTAAATTAAGTTAAGGGACCAAAAAATGCATTAAACTTATATATTTATTTATTTAGATGGTTCTTCATAATTTAAATAAACATTTTTATCAATTGACAGTTTAATTAGTGTTGCAAAGTTATAATTTAAATCAAATGTACTCAATTTTTTCGACGTTATGTGTGGTAAGTTATGATTTTTTTTAAAACTCAGCATTAAAATTTGTGTTTAATTAGTTAAGCATATTTTATTATCAAAAAATATTTACAAATTTTTCACCTTTGAAAAAGCATATGACTTATATAAATTCTTAAGGATAAAAATGTAAATTATTAATAAAATTTCTCCTTACTCTTTATGAACCAAACATATTTTTAATGAAAATCTCTCATTTCTCCTTTCCTCCTTTCTTTTGAGCCAAATATATATAATTAGAATAAATCTTCCATCTCTTCTCCCTTTTCATCCTCTCTAGGAGTGGGAATAGGTCAGAACAATTAACATGGGCTTACGACCTAGCCAATATAAGTTTAGGTCAGACTAGAACTTGACCATAAAAAAAAAACCTTTTAAGACTATTATACTAACGCATTCAAATAAATATAAATAACTTTAATATTATTAATATATTTTATATTGTACATTGAGTTAAGGCTTAAATATGTTGTTGATCCTCATAAATATAGTCATTATTAATTTTAGTCCCTCTAAAATTTTCCTTCAAGGAATGATCCTTCTAAAATTTCACCCACACTTTTGGTCCCTCCAGCAAACGTCCGTTAATAGAGGTGACATGGCACTGACAAGTGGCGATGCCAACATGGCAAAGATGCTGACATGGATGTCAAGTTGTATTTTGTCCCCTTTTTATAGAGATATATATATATATTCCGTCGCAAAATCCATCACTAACATGAACATTACACAAAAACTCAAAAACCGTAGCTAATTTGTAGCTAATTTTAAGAATTTTTCTTCACCCACCTCCTAACCTTCTTGCCCACCCCTGGTGAATTTACCACAATACCCCTTGTTTCGGAAGTTCATTTCCGAAACTGTACTTTTTTTCTTAAAAAAGGTGTTTTCGGAAATGTATCTCCGAAAACGTGTTTTTTTTAATATAAAATATTGATTTCGGAGATGCATCTCCGAAATAAAGTTACTTTTCAGAAAATGTGGTGTTTCGGAAGTTCATTTCCGAACGCACCCCCTTGGAGAATTCGGAAATGAACCTCCGAAAATATGTCTGGACAGAATAAAATGAAAAACAACAACAATTCGCTTTATTTAATCGGGTGAATATTACAACGATAATATTACATAAAATTAAAGTTACATATTGTTGAACACGGGTAAGTGGGGATGAGAGAGTGGTGGGGAGAAAAAAAGGCTTCCAAATTTCAAAAGGTGTACTACTGTAAGTAACAAATGACGGAGGAGGTGTAACCGGGGCCGGAACATATGACGGAGGAGGTGGATGTCCGGAGGAAGAAGAACCGGAGGTACGTCCACCGCGAGACAAAGGAGCCAATCAATGTAAGCTATAATTTATCATTATCATCAGGGGACGTCATTACAAAAAATTGGGAAAAAAATCTTATTATTTTTAACCTTGATTTTTTAAAAATGACGTCCCCAGATGATAATGATAAACTATAGCTTACAATGATTGGCTCCTTTGTCTCACGGTGGACGTACCTCCGGTTCTTCTTCCTCCGGACATCCACCTCCTCCGTCATATGTTCCGGCCCCGGTTACACCTCCTCCGTCATTTGTTACTTACAGTAGTACGTATTTTTATTAACATGATAAATCCAATACAAAAACATTGTGCGATACAATCCGAAATCCGAACAAAACAAAACAAAACACGTCAAACAAAACAAAAACATGTTATTCTGTCCGACGAGCGTTACAAAATACACATCAAACAAAATAAAAACACGTTATTCTTCTCGACGAGCAAACTCCTCCGAATGAAGATAATTATACCAATCTTCATCCCACTTAGTATCAGAACCATCAGCGTTGATCACGCCTGAAGGCTGAGCCTGCGCGTCCGAGCCATGGACTCCCAGGGGACGAGAAGCAGAACCAGTCAAAAGCTTCTTCTTCTCCTTCACCTCCTTCACCTCCTTCACCTCCTTCACCTCCTTCTTTGAAGAACCCTTTCTTCCCTTAGCGCCCTCTTTAGAAGACGCAGTCCTGCGTGCTTGTTGGTTGTCTGACATGTTCCTGTAAACAGTTGAAATCGATTAATATGCGAGACAAAATAAAAAACAAAAAAATTTGAACTTCTGATACAATTCGGAAGTTCATTTCCGAAAACTGGGAGGGAGGTGTTTTCGGAAATGAACTTCCGAAACACCCCTGCGATGCACTTTTCTGCAACTTCCATGGCAGACCTAGGGATGTCAATGGGGCGGGGCGGGGACGGGGGATACATTCCCATCACAATCCCCGCCCTCGAATTTATTCCCCATCCCCGCTTCGGGTCCCCGCTACGGGGGAATTTTCTCCCCCATCCCCGTCCCCGCGGATCCCCGCGGGTCCCCACGGATCCCCAAGGTTCAGGGGGAGATCCATAAACATGATTTTTATTTATTATTTTAAATCAAATTAATAGTAAAAGCTTTAAAAACTAACCACAAAAAATTTAAAAATTATTCCTTTATGATAAATATATTGCTTTAACAATATTTAATCTATAATATTGAGTGTCATGACCACAAAAATTTCAAACTAAAAAAATATTGAAATAATAGTTTAGATCCCACTCTTTTACTAACAATACATATATATATTTTAAATTTGTGTATAAGATTAATTATATGAAATGAAAAATAAACTTACATAATAATTTAAAATTATACATAAATTAAGGACATTATGCTATTTTAGGCGGGGCGGGGACTCCACGGGGCGGGGGATATTTACGCCACCCCCGTCTCCGAAGTTCCTTCGGGGAGACTTTGTTCCCCATCCCCGTCCTCGTGGGGAGAAAATTCCCCGTCTTTGGGGCCCCAAACGGGGAATCCCTACGGGGATCCCCAATAACGGATGCAAGTTGACATCCCTAGGCAGACCCCTAAACCAAACTTCAAACCAAATCAAAATGCTTCTAAACAACCTAAATACTACTAACAACCTAACCATATATCATTTATGCAATTAAAACCCTAAATAACATGCATTTCAATAATAGATCTAAAAATTTCAAAACTTACAAAGTGTTAGGATTGAGGGCTTTTGAATGTTGTTTAGCAGTTTGATTGGAGCCTTGATGCAGCTTTGGAATTCTGTTTGCACAAATTTTCGTCTTTGCCACTTTTTGTTTTGATTTAGGGTAAATGATTGGGGGAGGGGGAGTGTTTTGATAAATCTGCAGAAATCGCAGTATTTCGGAAGTTCACTTCCGAAATAATGTTTTCGGAAATGAACTTCCGAAATAAGTCAATTTTTTCAAAAAAAAACGCTTTCGGAAATGAACTTCCGAAGCAGGGGTATTTTGGTATTTTCGCTGGGGGTGACCCCCATAGGGAGGTGGCCAAAGAAATTTTCAATTTTAAACACACCATTCTTATGACCTAGACTTCATTTTTTTATGATTTTTTGCAAGAGAATTTATCACATTAGAAGGATCTCTCTCAAAAAAATTAATTTTTTTTATTTGAGATGAATTAAAATAATTTTTTACGAGTCAATTTTCTATAAAACAGAAATAAGAAAAAAGTTATCATATGATTGAGTTTTAAGCTATTATTTTGCAGAGAGTCATATCATAACATATGTAAAGTATTTGCAAGGTCTCATTGCATTTCTAATAAGTCTCGATTTATTTTAACATTTTATCAAAACACATGTATGTGTTTCGATCGAAAAATTAAAATAAATCGAGACTTAATCTAAATGTCATGAAACTTTGCAGATAATTTTATATATTATTTAATTCCTTGCAAAATATTAGCTCAAAACTCAATCATATTCCAATGTTGCGTTATTTCTATTTCATGAAAAATTGACGCTTAAAAGATTTATATTTAATTCGCCTCATGCCAAAAAAAAATCAATTTTTGTTGGAGAGATCCTTATAATTTGATACACTAATGTGGAAAAAAATTAAAGTATGTGAGCCGTTTTACAATCAATAGGATTAAATCTCTCATTTTGTCACTTGAAAAAAAAAAACAAATTTATGTATTTCGATAAAAAAATCAAAATAAATTGAGACTTATTTGAAATGTCATGAAAATTTGTAGATCCTTTTTATGTTTTATGATATAACTCCCTGCAAAATAATAGCTTAAAACTTAATCATATGCTAATGTTTTCGTTTTAAAGAAAATCGATTTGTAAAAATTCATATTTAATTCATATCAAGTCAAAAAAATTAAATTTTTTGTGCGAGATCCTTATAATGTGGTAAAGTTTCTTGCAAAAAATCATGAAAAATACAAAGTCTAGGTCATAAGAATGATGTGTTTGAATTATCTAGGAGTTAGCTACGGATTAGATGCAGATTAGCTACAAATTAGCTATGGTTTCGGGATTTTCATATGATGTTCATGTTTGCGACGAAATATCTGTCGCTATAAATAAAATTTATATAAAAAAATTATAGGGTTAAATAAGTTTTTAGTCCCTATAAATATTGCACTTTTCACTTTTAGTCCTTATAAAAAATTCCGTCGAATTCTGGTCCTCACAAAATTTTCCGTCACGAATTTTGGTCCCTCCCGTTAGATTGCTCTAACGGAGGCTTATGTAGCATGCCACATGTCTCGCCACGTCAAGCAAAGTAGAATTAAAGAAAAAATAGACAGATTGCGGGGGTTTTAAACCCCCTCTAAAAGTAGTTCTCTCATAAATAATAATAATAAGGCTTAATTGCAAATTTAATCCTCCATATGATTTATTTAATTTATACTAATTTCTTATTCATATTAAAAATATTTCACAGGAATTATATTTCAAAATAAATTCAAAACTGTAATAATAAGCTATTAATTTGGATTTTTAAAGGAGGGATTTTTTAACTTTAATTAATAAAGTATTTTATTAAAAGATAAAAAATAATTAAAAAATTATTCCAATAAAAATATTTTCAGAATGTTGTTGGCGCTCTCAAATCCCAGCCAGCTTCTTCCTCATTAATCTTAGTTTCATTATTTTACCAATTTCATTAGCATCAAGTAAAATATTATTATTAGAATCTCAAAATTAACAAATCAATAATCAATATCTTAATTGTTATCTCAAATTAGAAATTTTAAATCCCTAATTTAGAGGTGATTTGACTAAAATGAATCAGGATTGAGGATGAGTGAGGGAGTAAGAGGAGAAGAAATTGTTGTTCATGGTTCAAAACCCATATCTGGAAAATTCTGGAAAACTCATATCTCTGAAAAATTCTGGAAAACCCAGATCTATGAAAAAAAGAGAGATGAATTCCAAATCAAAACGTCATTTCATCAAAGGATTGCTGAAAATTAAAACAGAGATCCCAAAAATCAAAAGGTTGTGTTTCGATTTTGTTTGCTACCGTTTAATTTGTGTTTTAGTTTGTTGAAAATGAATGAAGTTTTTTCATTTTGCAGAATGGTTTATCCAACGGGCTGTGCAACAAAGTCTTCAAGCGTTGTTAATTTTGACAATTGAATCCACTTGATTGAATTTGGTTTTCATTTGAGTATAAGGGTCACTGTATTATATTTTGAATATTGAATCCACTTGTTGAAATATTTATTATTTAGTGGTATTTCTGACTTGATGTGATTAGAGTTGAGCACTTTAGGTAATTATAGGTTAATAGCAAAATTGTTTTATATATATATATATATATATATATATATATATATATATATATATATATATATATATTGGTTTTAGTAGTTTAAAAAATGCTGTCAGGAATTTACGAATGAGACTACCCATTAGGGATGTTGTTTAACAATATTTATGAATGTATATTTAGTTATAAATAGAGTTAAATTTTATGTACATTGGTTTATAGTTGATTTTTTTTTTATGTAATGAATATATATAATATGATTTAAAAAAAGAATATTGTGACACAATTTTTCTATACATGATCTTAAAGGATCTATACAATACATGAAATATTATATGCAAAAGTGTGAAAGGAAAAATATGCACGTTTAACAATTTGAAATCTGAACGTTTAGGCAACGGTTATTCTAGTTCTGGCAACGTTTTTTGGTTATTGTCTAAACTCATATTTGTTGTAGTGTAAGTGCTGAAAATTTATTGTTTTTTAAGTTATTTAATGGGGGTTTAAAACCCCCGCAATCTCATTCTTTTTTCTTTGGTGTTGACTTTAATTGACGTGGCGTAACACGTGGCGTGCCACGTAAGCCTCCGTTAGTGGAATTTAACGGGAGGGACCAAAAATAGGGACGGAAAATATTACGAGGACCATTGTTTGATGAAAAATTTTGTAGGGACTAAAATTGAAAGTTGCCATATTTTGAGGGACCCCTAACATATTTAACGCAAAATTATATAAAATTGGGACAAAATGACACGCGGCATCAATGTCAGCATCTTTGTCACGCTAGCATTTTCATGTGTCAGTGTCACGTCAGCTCTGCTAACTGATGTTAGCAGGAGGGACTAAAAGTATGGATAAAATTTTTTTAAAGGACCATTCTTTAAAGAAAATTTTTTTACTAAAATTAAAATTACTATATTTATAAGGTCCAATAACATATTTAACCCTTGAAATAAAATATAAAAATAATCTTAGTTATCTTGAAGAACTATGAGAATAGGTTGAAAACACCTTACGAACAATTTCATAAGTTTTCTTAAAAAAGTAGTCTCGTAAAATTTATGCTATCATGTAAATTCAGATAAGTCGATGCAAACAAACTTTTACTATAAGTGGTCTTTTAGTTTTTTAGTTCATATAAACATTAACTGAATTGCTTATTTACATGTATTTAAATAAAATAGACTTTTAAGTAAGTTAACAGATCAATCTGACATTCAAAAAGGTAAGTCTAAGGGTGGCAAACGGGCATGCCCGTACCGCAAAAGCCCGTAAACAAACGCGATGGGACGGTCATAGTGGAGGATGTGGGCCTAAAATTTAGGCCTACCCCTCAAAAAAAGTAAGGGTGGGACAAGGAAAACCTATAGGCATTGTACCTTTTAAACTTAAAAACACAAAAAATTATGTAAATGACCATGGCCGCAAAAGCCGACAAAGAAAACGGGACGGGGCGAGGCGGACACATTAAAAGGTGACGGCATAAATCCTTGGCCCGCCCCATACTAAAGGGCAAGCAAAATGGGCATACCCAACAAACCGAGCCCATTTTGCCACTCCTAGGTAAGTCTATGACAGACTATAGGTTAGGCTTAGACTTTGATCATTTTGATTTGGGTTTACTTTGTATTCTAGTTATAACACAACATAATACAATTAAAATGGATGATGTCAAATAAATTCATTTTCAAAAGAGTTTTTTTACTTTTATTTAAGTGTCTTTTTTTATAGTTTAATATTAAAATTATTCAATTATACCTTTTTTTTTCTCAATAACTTGACTTCACATTTTCTATAAAATTAATTATTCTTTTAATTATTATTTAAAAAAAAGTATGATCGAATATATTTGAAAAGAAAAAATAAGAAAAAGAAAAGAATGGAGTATATTTAATAATAGTAACAAATTCACAAAAACAAGTCATTTTCTTTAAAAATATTGTTAAAAACAAATAGCAATAACACTTAATATTAAAAATATATAAATTTATTAATCTAATATTAGTCTAATAGTAGTATTGGTGGTGAATAAAAAATTAAAGTGAAATAGTAGTTTGTAATCATTATTAATTTTATTTCATTTAAAATAATTTTAAAAAAAGAAAGACTTCAAAAATTTCAAGTTCGAGCCAACTAGTTTATGTGTTCAGAAGTTCAAACTCAATTACTGAACAAAAGTTATGCGGGTTGGGTCTGATAATCAGTACTTATCGAAATTCTTTATTCAATTTTAAAAAATGGAGTGTTAAACAAACAAAAAAAACCAGAATCAATTAAATTAAACCGGAAGATCCCACCCCAGAATCCAATCACTTAGTTATACTAGATGCAACACTAGGTCCATTTAGCAGCACACAAAAATTCGTATAACTGTAGAAATAGTATTGTTCAAACGAACAATATTGTTTAAATGAACCATAATTTAGCAAAATTTTGATGACAACACCGGCTTTAGCATGGTGCTCCAGTAGCAAATATGAAAACAATTTCTTGACAACAATAATGAAATTAAACCAATATGCTTTCCAGTCACTCGTCATCTGAATAATTAAACTTAACTGAGTGGGAATGTAAATCAATAACTCCTCCTCTATAGGTCCCACGTTTCTTCTTGGTCTTCTCATGACGAAAATCCCTGTTAAGAGATATTTGATGTCATCAAAAAGTAAAATAAGACAGTGATAAAGATGTATATTGAAGAAACTGCACAAACTTTAAACAATTATATCCATTAGCCGAGTAACAAAAAAATACAGCAAATAAATATTGACAATTTTTGTGCATGAAATACAACTGCAGATATTGGAATTTAAAACTACTCAATAACTGACCTTCCTCTGACTTGGCCAAGAATTTCTTCTGCTTTTGCACCATATCCACTCTCAGCACCACCCTGCAGACAGATAGACACATACACATTTCTTAGATAATGCAACTGGGACAAAAACCACAAAAAAAAACAATTGCATGGAAAGCATATCAATTTATCACACCTTTGCCCAATAAGAGTTATCCTGAAGCCTCTCATCGACAAAGTCTATCTTGTCAACTTGTACTCGTTGAAATGCCGCCTTAGCTGGTTTTTTCTGCAATTTCATTGGTCAGACAAAAATTCCAACATAAATATTAGCTTCAGCAGTGAAATTCGAGTCCTAAATATACGCATCAAGACAAACATATAGCACTTTGTAACAGTCCGCTATTTGATTTAAAGGGACGCCAACAAACAGACTAATCGGAAACATTATGTAAGTTTTAGACGATTCAAAACATTTTTTCCTTTAGAATAAGGATGGGAAAATGAAATGTATATTCCAACTTAAATGGAGAAAAAAAAGCTCACTGACTATTTCAAAGTGCAGTATCTATAGGCCAGGAAGCATAGTATATACTGCATTCAGAAAGAACTAATACTAGTTATGGCATACCTCAGTTGACTCCTTGTTCTTTTTCTTCTGAGACTTTTGCTCAGAAGATTTCTCTGCCCCATTCTCATAGTGCTCATCTGTTTTCGCTGATTGGTTTCCTCCCTGAGGTTCTTTCAAATCTTCTATTTTTCTGCGCTTGGTTTCTTCATCTTCCTTTATTTCAGTCTCTTGTTCACCATTTTCTTTAGAATTTGGTCTTTTTCTTTTCTTAGAATCTTTCTTCTCAGGTGTTGCTTCTTCAGTTGATGCTTTGAGATCCTCTTTTTCTGAAACATTTGCACCGAGATCTTCAATCTGTTCTTTTTCATCCCCTTTACTTTTTGACTTATCTTTCTTTTTCTTTTTATGTTTGGACTTCTTCTCTGTTTCAGTACCATTTTCTGTAACCACAGTCGGTGACTCCAATTGGTTATCTTCCACATTATTAAGAACAGATTCAGAAACTAAGTTGCTTTTCTTTTTCTTCTTTCCCTTAGACTTCTCCACTTCATTTTTGGAGTCCAAACCTACAACTAGCAGGTAATTGGAAATCCGCCATTAAGACTTAACTTCCACGACTCCAGTAGCAACAAAATGAGATGAGAAGAAAATCTGACTATGAGAAAGGAAAAAAGAATTCACTATTTCAAGGATTTATAGGCATACCTTGCTCCTTTTGATCATTGATTGCTGTCTTAGCATCCTTGCTACTGAAACGAGAAGAACAAAGAACAAAAAGCTCAATTAACATAAAAAATAGGCAAAAATTATATAACTAACTGGCAGCAGCAATTAGAAAAATGAGATTGCAACTTCCAATCATGAGTCTCATTCGTTCTCAATCTTTAGATAACAAGTCATGGATAAATAATTTACACTGTAGACTATAGTGTTGTAAAATAGAAGCCATATCGGAAATGGTGCAGTGGCTCACGTGCCAGCCGCCATAGACAGTTTGTGGAGCAACTACCACCAGTGAAAATTGCAAAATTATGAATATCTTATAGCAGCCAGATGCAGCTCTTCTCTGCTATAGTATGCTACTAACAATTACGACTAGTGTCCAACTTTCTAAGTAATCATTGATATTCTTGATACGTGGGGTGGACAGACAACTGCAACCCGCCCCAAAATGCAAAATCCAAACCGAAAAAATGACACATGGGCGGGTGAAACCAGGTCTCGGATTCACATTTTTTTATTTTTCTTTTTCAGTTCTGTGTGGGTTTAAACGAGGGGGTCAGTTTGGTAAAAGCCAAACATCGGTAACCATTCCCGCCCAATAGACTATACATCAAGTAAAGTTTACACAGAAAACTAGGAATAGTTTTAAACTTGTGGCAAACAACTGGTCAGTGTACAGTATACAGATTTCAGCAGTGTTTACTAGCAAAGTTAGAGCTGTTGGCCTTACCTTGTTTCTAAATATTTACGGCACAATTCTTCTAGATCAACTGTTGAACCCTCTGTATTATCTTTCTGCATTACAAGCAGAAGCAACAATGAAAAACAGCAGGAAAATCCAGCAAAATCTGTCATTGAACGGTGAGAAAGAAAACACAAATATGGAATACAGAGGAATTCTGGTCTAATTGCAATAACTGTACATTTTATAAACAATAGCTTCTCATATAAGGTGAAAATAGCCTCTGCGCTAATTGTTAAGAAAACCTCAATTAAATCTATATTCTTCTTAAATGTGTAAACACTGACGAGCTTAACAAAGTTTTGTCATAAATGAACAATCAAAAACACGCTTTAATTGATAAGCTCTCATAATACAAATCAATCTAAACCAAGTCACAACAACACATATTTTGTAATAAAATCAGTTTACATAAAACTTCCTAACAGCCCCAAATGAGTTATTAAATTATAATTTCTTGCATAACTCTGAAATTAGCTTATGCATTTCATTATATTTAGAAATTCCGTCATAAAATCCGACTTGCCCGTAATCATCAACAATCCTATAAGGACTTTTTGGCTAGCGAAGCCCGATAAAAACTAAAGCCAACAAACTTATAGCTCAAATAAGCATTAACAGTATAAGTGTTAGAGCCTGTTTGAATTGGCTTATTTGAGCTTATCTTATGGCATAAGTTTTGTGATACAGTTTGGAAGCACACGGCTTATAGCATTATTTATAAACTTCTTTGAGCTTATGTTTACAAGTTCTCAAAGATTACTTGTGAAGACGATTTATAGCACGTATAAACATAATTTAGATTCATTTGCAAGCTTTTTTTATAAGTGCTTATTTTAAAAAGCACTTGTGCTATAAGCTCTAAATAAGCTGTTAATCCAAACAGTCCCTTAATCAGGTATGTGTTTATGTATAAGGTATTTCAATAACAATAGATAAAACTAAATCAAATTCATAAAAGCTATAAGCTGTTTTCATTCGGTTTTTCGTAAACTCGTGGAAATAAGTTTAAAACAGCTTATAAACACATGATAAGTTACCAACCTCGATTTTCGCTTCCGAGAGAAACTTTTTCAGCGTTTTGGAGAATCCAGAGTGCTCCAAGTAAAGAGCAATGGATTGATGAAGAAGCAGCTTCGCCTTCTGTTCCGAGTTCACGGTTCTGTTGTCGGCGTCGTGCTTCATGGTTCGGTTGCTTAACAGAACTTGGCGAGGAGTGAAAGAGAAGAGGGTTGAAATTCCTTTGATACCTGATGGATTTGCAGGCATGCGAAAAGGATTCTTCAACCTAACCACTCTGAATCGTTGCTGTTAACTGGTTAGGGTTTATTTAGGGTTTCTTTCAGACATGTGCTCTTAACAAATCAACCCTAGACTTCAGCCTTAATTACGTTTTTGACATTTATATATGGGCTTTTCTAGGAGGGGCCGATAAAATGAAAAAGAGCGACTGTTACTGTATGCACCGCCATGTATTACTATTATATTGTCACCCCACACTCCCCACATTTATATCTGGCAGCCCTTAAAATATTATGAAAAAATCAAAAAAAGAAAAAAAAACTTGTTCAAAGTTTTCACTGAAAAATATAAAATCTCCTATATGATACCACAAATTTCAAGCAATATTGAAAACATTTTTAAAAAGTGAAATTTTTATCATAAATTTTAAAATTTCCAAGAGACTTTCAAAAATTTTGAAATTTTCAATAGATTTTATCGAAAATTTTAACATTTTTGGGAGATTTTACCATAAATTTTGAAAATTTTAGTAGATTTTATCGAAAATTTCGAAATTTCTGAGAGATTTTACTAGCAATTTCAAAAATTTTAGGATTTTATCAGAAATTTCAAAATTTATAGAATTTTACCACAAAATTTAAAATTCCAGAACTAATTGCAACTTACCGAAAATTTCAATATTGTGCCAAAATTTCGTTTGGAAAAAATTGTTCTCATTCCAACAAGGGCATTTATAAATTAATGAAAAATAGGGGTGTCAGTATAATTTGGGGGTGGTAGGTTAAATTATCCAATTTTGAGCTACTCTTTTTTTTTACTACATAAATAAATAATACATGTGCTATTTATAGAGAGGTGTGGAAGTATGCCTCAAAGATTTTAAGTGATACAAAAAAAATCTTTTTTTTGGCACTGTCATGGCGGAGTTGTGGTCTGACGACAGTGGTGGCTAGAGGTGGGCGTAAATTGGGCAGAGGAGGTTGTCCAACGATGATTTTGGGTTAGGGGCTCGATGGAGGCTCGGAATGGAGAATTGGTGATATTGCGTCGATTCTGGGGAGCTCAACTCGGGTTGTTAGTCAATTCTGAAAGTATGGTCCATTAGGGTTTCAAGCCTTTTTATACTCGGTTCTATATCACTTTGTAGAATTGGGAAAGAGGTCAAATCCTAGTGAGAGAAAGTTAAAGAAGTAAGGGTGGGAACTTTTAGGATTTGATTGTTCTAAAAATTATAAGACTTTTAGAAATATCTAAGGGAATAGGAAAACACTTATAAACACCTTAGATTTATGTGATTCACATATTGAGAGAAGGAGAAATCAGGAAACACTTGGGTAGAAAATAGGACATGTTTTTGTTAACATGGAAGACTATTTTCTTGTAACTCATCTTATAATCTCTTGTAACAACTCTTGAAGTGTAATGAATTAGAAAGTGTTTTCTCCCTAAAGTAGATTGATTTGATTGAAGTGGATAAACAAATTTTGTATGTTCTCTTATTTTATTTTATTCTTGCTCATATGAATTTGTGTACATTGTTTAGTCGATTAATTTTTTTTAATGTTATTTATTTTGGTTTTCATTGTTCTTTGCCTCACACAATAATATTATTGGTGTGACTCATATTTGCAATTCAATTTCACAATAAGTGGCGCCCACAAAGAAAAATGGGTTAAGATTACAAGTGAACACACGATCGGTTCAAAATGAGACATAGAAGCATTTTTTTTAGAGACAATGATTTTGTATTCTGGAAAGTGAATATGCAAGCAAAATCAACTCAACAAAAGTGTTTAAACGTTTTGAAGGGCGAGACATTGATGCCTGGACACCTAACATAAAAAGAGATGATTGGGATGGTTTATAAGGCCAAGAGTGTCATTATCTTATGTATTAGAGATAAAATTTAAATAGAATCTCTAGGGGAAAAAACCAGTGTGGAGATGTGGGTTAAGTATGAGTCGTTGTATATTACCAAGTCCTTAGCTCACGGATTATGTATGAAATAACAACTCAACTCATTTCAAATGGTAGGGGACAAATTTATTATAGAGATATTGGCATAATTTTACAAGATTATTGATGACTTATTGAGGATGAGGATAATGTTTTACTCTTATTAAGTTCATTATCCATATCTTTTGGGCACTTCAAGGATACCTTTATTTATGGTAAGGAAGGTATCATCCCCTTGGGTGAAGTTCATGCACTCGTAAGGTCCAAAGAGCTATCAAAGATGGAAAGTTGAAGATTTGAAGCATGTATAGACGTATTATCCTAATACAACCTCAAAAAGGGAATATGCCTTATTCTTGGGCCAAGAATAAATGGATAAAAATAGGTTGGCACAAGGAACAAAGAGGATAGTTATAAAAGGAAAGGAACCCCTACATTGGAGGCAACTTATATGGATTTGGGGAAAACCTAAGAAAGAGATGAATCAAGGATGTGTTCACCATTCCTCGCCCCCATATACATTTATGTTGTGAAGCTGAAGATGGGAGGTACGACACTGAAGATCACCTTCCATTTGAAGATTACAAAGGATTATTAAAATTTTATCTGGTCAGAAACAAGAAGTCCCATACAATGTTGTAACAATGTGAAAGACAAGATGATCTGAATTAAGCAATGAACAATTTAAACAAATAACAAATAAATAACACAAAGAATTAGTAATCCAATTTGGTGCAACGTCACCTATGTTTAAAGGGATGTAACCCAAAGAAAAGGAAATCCATTTATTCAAGTAGTCAATAGTATTCGACGGACTCATCTGAACTCTTTCAGTTCAATGTACTTTTCCAAATATTACTTGTGAATTTCACATCAGGTCCCCCTGAGTATGAGATCCCTCACTTTCGCCCAAACACTCTTTCACGTGTTGTTAAAAATCAATTGTTTAGGATGTGAGACATTTCGTAAATACAGATCAAAAACTCTATCTCTCTTGTAAATAGAAACGACTGACAATGATAGAGTTTTTACAAAATACAATACATAAGACTCAACTCAAAAACTTATATTGCTAATGAATTATCTCTTCAAGTGTGTTTTCAAATAAGGAGTATGATCTCTTTATATAAGTGTCTTGATTCATGTAAAAATCCCATTCATAAAAATATACCAAATCCAATCTTCAGCGAAACTCAATCTTTTAACTAAAACAAATCCAATTTAAATATTTTCAGCTGATTTGGTTTAATAATTTTTTGCTAATATAAATTTGAACCAAATCAAATCTTTAATAAACCAAATCTTTTATTGAGAGCAAATCCAATTAAATCTTTTATTGAATGCAAATTCAATTAAATCTTTCCAAAAGAAATTAGCATAATATGGAGCAAAATAAATCTTTTTGAATTAAATCTTCTAAAATAAATCAAGATTTAAACGATCGAAAATAAATCTTTCAAAAAAGTACGCTAGAGGAAAATCGAGGCAGGTTGTCTCAACAACATTTGAGGCATCTTGATAAACATGGTGTCTACAAAAATATTAAATTGTAATATCAAAGTCCCCCTTTGACTTTTTTAGGCAAAACAGAAATTTAAACACCTCTTCTAAAACAATATAACTCGGTAGATAAAATGCTCCACGGATAAGCTAACATTTAACATAATACAGATCAGAAGTGAGTCATTAGAAATGTGAGTCCTTCTCCCCGTATTTCCCTCAAAAGATCCAAGGGAAAAGAATTCAGTGACAACAAAATTCCAACCGAACAAATCAACAAACGAAGAGGATCAATAGGTTCAAACAAACAAATCAATCCGCAAATCAACAACAAGCCAATAAAAATATCAAAGAGAGACAAAAAGATGGAGTAGAAGAGTCACTATTAAAGGTGTCTTCATCGATACCAGCACCATCATCCTCATTTCTAGAGTTGCATCTTTTTTAATGTCAAGAATAGTAGGTTGAGATAAAAAAATCTCCGAAAGATTGAGGAGTCAAGATTTTGATAATGCCTTCGCATAAATTATCCCTAACAGTGGTTGTGACTATACATTATTTACTTAATCACTTTAGACATAAATGAGCAGGGCTATAGTGGTAAACACATCAAGTTTTACTTGAAGTGTAATATGCTAATGACAATTTAGACATAAAGTAATCTTAATGAACCATTGCTCATCCTCATGTTATTTACGAACACCCTAAAATTTAACCATGACCACTCGTGTAATGACACCATACAATATCACTAACACTAGATAAATCATAAAATTGATCATAGTCCAATGTCTATGCACATTCTGATTTTGTATACTTACACATATTTTTGTTAGCACAATAATCAGGGGAGGGTCGAACGAAAAACATTCTTATTTTTGTGGGTCTTTCCTTTGACCTACACACCTTTTGTGTGAGACACACCACTTACCCACCTAAAACCTTAAGGTGATAGGTGAGTGGGTTCTCTCACTTATAAATGTTCAAGTCACCACATTTCTATCCAATGTGGAAACACTTGTTATATTCCCAACACTTCCCCTCAAGTGTGAGTCCATAATGCTTCCCCTCAAGTAGAAGTTCTTTCTTTCACATACACTTGAACTGCTGTTAAAACTCTTTCAACGAGATACACTTTACCCACATGCGGAACGCTTACCCATGACCATGTAGGATTCTTTTCGATAGAAGTAAGTCGGTCATTTTTTCGAAACCAGACTCTAATACCAATTTGTATTTGTTAGTTTGTTATCCACAACAATACTAAAAAAAAAATGTCGTTTTTTATTCATAGAGCTAAAAACACACAACACTATATTTATAACTTAATCGTCAAGTTCCACTTGCTTTTAACTTATTCTAATATAGTTACTACCTTGATGAGATCCTTCAAAATTAAAATATATAAAAAAGAGTAACAAAGTTTCTTTCACTTTCACATGTTGCTTTCGGTTGTTGGACGTTATAGTTGGCATCAACCTGGTTGTGGTAAAACAACAACAGGATTCGATTTGGTTGTTATAAGATGGAAATTCTTGTGCTCGTGGCTACTATTTACAACAACACAAACACGACACTTTTTTACTCAACCTTTGCTCATTGTTCTCTGATTTATGTAATGGAAAATGACATGGTCACATATCTAGGAAAAAACATCGTGATAAGGTCCTACTGAGTTTTGTTTTAACTAAGTGTATGGTTGCATAGTTTATTTGTTTTATTGTTTTCTATATGAAAATTTTGGGTGGATTAAATCTTCAAAGCTCACGAAAGCTCCCAAAAAGAGTCATAAAAGTTTTAAAAAGAGTACAATTATGATTATTTATTCACCAACAGTTTCTATTAACAACTTTTACTTCTAAAATGTTTTGAAACTTGGGGCGCAAATCTACTAGAGGTTTAAGATTTTCCTTTTATAACATAATTAGGATATTTCATCACACTAGATGCTCTAAACTTAAAACTCTTATAAAATAAAAGATAAACACAAAAATTAAAAAAAAAAGTATTTGATTTAAAATTTTGACCAAATTCATGTCTTTTCTAAAAGTTGATTAATTACTTATAGAATAAGTGAACTAATTTGGTGCATAAAAGTTATTAAAGTCTGGCAAATATTTATTACACCATTATATTTAATAAATAATAGTAGTTGATTATATAATATATCTTATTTTTCGATTTTTTTTAAATGTATTTTTTTGACTTTAATGCGTGTCAAGAAAGTTAATATTTTCTTTTTGTTTCTTATCTATACTATTTTTAACTACTTAAAAATTTATTTAATTTTTTTCATTCAATTTAATAAATAATTAAAGATTTATATCAAGACAGTTTAATTAGCCGTTGTACATATAATCAGATTGACGCGTATTTAAATTTATTATATTTTATTTATTCAAATTTTGGATAATTTTATAGGGACTAAAAACATATTTAACTCTTATTTAATTATCCTTAACTATTTATCAATTTATTTTTTCTTTCAAAATAAATATTTTAATTTTAAAAACATCAATTAAAATTCTTTTTATCAAAAAAACGACTTTTAAAAAGGAATAGATGGAGTAGAACTAGAAGCTTAACCTATTAGTCAATTAAAGGAACTTTCAATTTTTTTATTATAAAAACCATAAATTTTTATAATTAAACTATGTATATAGAAGGTCACTAATTTAAAAAAAAAAAAAAATCAATTTCTTAAATATAAAGCTTAATTTTTCTTTCAAAAAAAAAAAATTTAATAATAAAAAATATTATAAAAAAAAAGAGAGAAAAGTTGAATCTCAAATGATCCACATTTATCACAAGTCACTTTCACCAAATTGTTTTATCCCAAAAAGACAAGAAAAAAGACAGTACTGATTTCAAGCCTTCAACTTCCAACATCAAAATGCAAATCAAATATCAATAATCTTTTTCTGGATCTACAGTTCCACACAACCTTTGATTTGATTCAAAAGTACTAAAAATGGGACCAATTTTAA